>NW_025892962.1:0-1591 GCF_002878395.1 Capsicum annuum
GTCTTAATTCCGTCCTCTATCATCTCCCCCATTTTGAGGACTTCCATAAAAGACTTTCCCATCACTGGAAGTAAATGTTGAAAATAGGTCTCATCCTGCGCCTGAATGAAAACTTCTACCAACTTACTTTCTTTCATTGGAGGCTTTACCCTGGCGGCCTGTTCACGCCACCTTATCTCGTATTCCCTAAAACCTTCAGTGCTCTTTTTTTTCATGTTGACCAAAGATTTTTCATCTGGAATCAGGTCGATGTTGTACTGAAAATGTTGAACAAATTCAGAAGTCAAATCATCCCAACTATTCCATTTATCGATGTCTCGATCGATAAACTATTCTGAGGCCAGATCTGAAAGACTGTCGCCAAAGAAGGCCATGAGCAGTTCTTCCTTTTCTCCTGCAACCCTCAACTGGTTGCAATAACGTCTTAAGTGTGCCACGGGATCGCTGTGTCCTGCATACTCCTCGAACTTAGGCATCTTAAAACTGGTGGGAAGATTTATGTCTGGGAACATGCAAAGATCTTTATAAGAAACACTCCTATAATCTCCGATTCCTTGCAAATTTCTCATCGCTTATTCTAAACTTTTCAATTTCTGGGCTGTGATATCCTATTCCTCCATTGCGACAGGTTTCTCCGTATCAAATGGAAATGCAGGCGGCTGAGTGTATCCATACGGTTCATTCATTTGCAAAGTAGGCTCCGGGGCATAATACTGACTATCTGAAACCTTCAGTAGTGGCTCACTGGCAGACCTAGGAAGCCTCATTATAGGCCGCACAGCATATATAGGAGTTTCATTTGGTGGCGGTGCCACGAATACCGGTGTGATCGGTGGCGCTGGCTGAGCAGCGGGTCTTGATTGAGGAGCTGCCAAAGGCACACCAGAACTGCCAAGATAATAATGTCGCGGAGTGAATCCTGGCGCGTGCTCAGGTGACTCAGTAGGAGCAGAGAATTGCACTTGAGAGAGCGGTGGGCAATTAGAGATATTCCCAAGACCTTTAGGGAGCGGAGGAGGAGGCATTCCGCTAGCCCATTCCCGGTGTAAATCTATCAATTGTTGCCTAAGCCTTACTACCTCATCATTGTGTTCAGAACTTTCTTCGCTGTGATCCTGATCCGGGTCAATGAGCGAATTTTCAATCTCCCTGCTAGCCATGGCGAGCTTTGCTTTGGATCTAGTGAAGTATGGGTGACTAGCCAGAGTGCTGCAAACCTACCACTGTTATCTGAAAGAAGATGCTCATCAAAGACGACATCCGTTAGGATTAGGGCATACAGCAAGCATGGGAATCACATCGGTAAAATTGTCCTAACTTCATGTTCATTTCTACCAGCTTTTGAGGGTAGCGAGGTCATTTTAACATCATCCTGATTTTTGTCTACACTTATATTTTTTTTTTATCTACACTTATTATTATTATCGTTATCTTATATTTTCTTTTCGTATCCATCTCTGCTCTTTTCTTTTCTCTCATTATCTATCTTTATTTTATCATTCTTTATGGCTTTTATTTTTCTTTAGAAGAGGAAAAATAATGAAAAACAATGAAACAAAATGATTAGATCGAACCCAAAAGTAGGTTGCCT
>NW_025892962.1:1691-7193 GCF_002878395.1 Capsicum annuum
TCCCAAGACCTTTAGGGAGCGGAGGAGGAGGCATTCCGCTAGCCCATTCCCGGTGTAAATCTATCAATTGTTGCCTAAGCCTTACTACCTCATCATTGTGTTCAGAACTTTCTTCGTTGTGATCCTGATCTGGGTCAATGAGCGAATTTTCAATCTCCCTGCTAGCCATGACGAGCTTTGCTTTGGATCTAGTGAAGTATGGGTGTTTAGCCAGAGTGCTGCAAACCTACCACTGTTATCTGAAAGAAGATGCTCATCAAAGACGACATCCGTTAGGATTAGGGCATACAGCAAGCATGGGAATCACATCGGTAAAATTGTCCTAACTTCATGTTCATTTCTACCAGCTTTTGAGGGTAGCGAGGTCATTTTAACATCATCCTGATTTTTGTCTACACTTATATTTTTTTTTATCTACACTTATTATTATTATCGTTATATTATATTTTCTTTTCGTATCCATCTCTGCTCTTTTCTTTTCTCTCATTATCTACCTTTATTTTATCATTCTTTATGGCTTTTGTTTTTCTTTAGAAGAGGAAAAATAATGAAAAACAATGAAACAAAATGATTAGATCGAACCCAAAAGTAGGTTGCCTACGTATCATGTTGTACATGAATCAGATCTTGCGTAGTTCGGGCAGTCGTGCCAAGATGGCTAATCGAACTCTTTTTCTTTTTTTTTTCGAAACTTTAAGAAAAAAAGAAAATAACAATTTGTCAAAAGAATTGACGACAATGTTTTTGAATTTTTCAGCTTTAACATACCTATACAAAGTGAAATCTATGATTACCCAAGAAATTTTTTTTCTTTTTTTTTTTTTTGTTTTTCAGTATGAAAATGGAACTTGAACCTATTAAAGAAAAATCTTTTTGTAGTTTTCTTTTAAAGACGTATATGAAACGCCTACTCTAAATAAAGAGTGAAGAAAATCTTTTTTGTTTTTGAATTTTTTTGAATAAGATCAACCAAAAATAAAACCTACGACTATTAAGGATTTTTATTTTTTTATTTTTTTTGTATTTTTATTTTCAAGACATGTATGAAACACCTACTCTAAATGAAAAGTGAAGAAATTATTTATTTTTTTTTGGATTTTTTAAATAAGATCCCCAAACCAACAATAGGCTGCCTATGTATCTCACTCCCGAAAGAGGAGAATCAGGGGTGCGTAGTCCGTCCAGATTGGGCAATTAACGATTAACTAATAAATTGACCCTAACTTAGGAGACACTACCAAAAACAAACGAAAAAAAAACTTTTGGATTTTCAGCTAAGACTGACACCACCAATTATTAAGGGGAAAAAAATCTTTTTGATATTTTTTTGTTTTTTTTTTTGACAAATAAGTAGAAAAGGCAAATAAAACTTTTTTTTTCGCTTTTACGGTATTTTTGAGAAGACAAATGCAAAACGTAAAAAAATCTTTTTGAGTTTTTGAATTGTGAAGAACAAAAGCCATAAAGAATTCTAAAATAAACTACGAAATTCCTCTCTTTTTTTTTCATTCTTTTCGACTCCCTTTTTCTAGTTTTTTTTCTTATCATTTTTGCCTACGCACCTTATTCCTAAAATTTTTTTTTTATATATATTATATTTTTTTTAATTTCAAAAATCAGTCCGTCAAATGACCACGTTACCCTTAAAAATGCAACAGTTAGCACGTAAGGATGCTTTAGAGGGGAGTCTCCTACAAAGGTCCATGTGGGTCTCGCTAGGTCTCAGTAAGATGCACATAAGCATAACCTAAAGGCTGACCTACATTGTGGTTTACTAACAAGGCTGTTCGGGGGAGCGTATGGTCGATAGTGGCTGCTTTGCTTTCCACCTACTCCATAACACCGATGGCTTCCCCCCTGAAATAAGGGTGACTCAACTAGAGGTTGTGTACAACACGTGTACTATAGACTTGTTGCAGAAAGAAGGTCGGGGGGTGGACTCATGATGCCAGATATAAAGCGGTAACACATAAGATAAATACTATAAATAAAGAGCACGAAAAACACACGAAAGTGGACACAATTACACAAACAAAATCACAAACAAGCTTATACACTCGTAATGCCAAACAAAGCCAATACGACTCAAAAAATAGCTCGAATTCTGAAAACTTGTCATAGTTCCCCAGCAGAGTCGCCAGAAGCTGTCACAACCCCTTTTCTACGTACTCCAAAAAATGTATATTTTAAAGTTCAAAAGGGTTTTATTATTTAAGTGACAAGAAAATGAAAATTTATTTCGGAAAAAGATTATTTGCATTTTTTATTCAAAGTCGCCACTAGGCATAATCCGGTGTGCCAAGTCACCTTTGGAAAATCCTTTTCAAAAACCATTTGACTCTTAAACTGGTTTGCGAACAGAGATTCTGGCTAAGGAATTTTGTTGACCAAGGGGAAGGTGTTAGGCACCCCTTGATCCCATAGTTTGACCACGGTCGCTTGGTAAAGTGTATCAACTATTTTGGCATTATGAAATGTATAAAACACACAAAAGCACGCAAAATAATCAAACAATAAACAAAAAAAAAATAATCCAAAAATGTAAAGTCCAGTCCAATTATACAGTCCAAAAATAGAGAACGACGAAAATATAAATCCTAGTCTAAACTAAATCTAGACTAAGCTCCCATGCCTTACCCGATGCCGCAGGCCTTCATCACGATCATTTTCTGCCAACATGATACGTCGGGGCATTCCCCGGTGAATAAATATATACAGATACTTCGGGGCATTCCCCGGCCAAATTATACAATTGATTCAAAAGTGCTAAAATCAAACCATTCAATCAAATCTCAAACATTCAATCAACCCACAATCTCTAGATTTGCCTACCCGACCTACTTCTTGCCTATTCCAATCAGCGTATCTTAATACTACCCAGTTCAATTAACGTTTATTTCAAGTCAAACAACTAATGAATCAAACTAATCAAAGTTCACTAATTATATCAAGTTTTCAATTCTCGCCCACTTATTCTCACATGAATTCAACCCTTTCAATTCCTTCATTCACGTAAATCAATCAATCAATATCAACCAAAGTAGTCGCGATTTCTCAAACACAATATCGAAACATATCTGCTCGTACAATCATGAACCAAACACAAACAACGAAGATTCAAACCAAACACACAACCAACAAATCATCTACACCCACAACATCAATAAATAAAGATCGGTAAAAGAAATGGACCTTAATGAAACAGATCCTTGTCGATAATAAAGAAATTCGAAGACCAAAATACTCGAACGGAGAACCTCAATCACGAGTCTTCTCGAATCCGAACTCGGCGTGGAAAATTGGAACAAGAAATAATAATGCTCGAGTTATGATTAGCTCAGATTCGCGTAAACAGACAGAAACAACTTAGAATCTGACCGAAATTTAATAAAGCAAAGAGATTCCGATGAGAATTAAACCAAAATCAAGATCGGGAACAACGGTTTGACGCGGATTTGGGTGGAACAGAGGGCTGGTCTCGTATTTTCCGTTACACCGGAGCTCCGGTGAACCCAAAATCTTCGGAAATTAAACTTCGGTGAGCTCACAGTAACTAAAACCCATTAAACAGTCGGGTTTCGGCCAGATCTCGTCTAGATGTCGGCAAAAAGGAAAGGATCTTTTGGCGATTTTGAAATTGATTCGACCAACACCAACGATGGGAAAGCCGACGTCGGCACCGAGATAGCTGAAAAGATCAAACAGAAGGTGGATTTCTCACCATTTACTATATTCCATAGCTGGATTCCGATTGGTGTTTTGGGGACTGTCGGCGTTGGTGTGGTGGTGTTGGTCGAAGCGGGGGCTGGGAGACGAGCTGACTTCGGTGACGATGGGCTGGCTGTCGTCGTTGATCGGACGGAGGAGCGGTGGTCGTCGGCGAAGTTCTTGAAGAGAGAGAGTGAAATTTTTTTTTTTTGTATCCCGTTCCTTTTTGTTACTCCTCCCCCCTGTTTGTGAGAGTGTGTGTGTATATATTGTTTTCCAAAAATAGAAGAATGGTCCCCTTTTTCTTCTTTTTTCCTAGAAATTTCCCAATATTTATTTCTTTTTGCCCAAGAAAATGAGAGACCCACGTGGAGGTAAGGGTATGGTAGGTAGGTAGAGGGTGATTTGTCATTCTCTTATTGGGGAGGGTTGTTAGGATGTTAAAAGAATAAAAGTTTGTTAGGGATTTTGTTGAGACTTACCTTTTTTTTTGTATTTTTGTGGGATGTAAACACGTGGGTGAGAGTACATGATATGATAAGGTAAAAATGAATAAAAATTGAATTTTTGAGCGGGACAAAATTACGTGTCTACATCATGCCCCCTTTGAATGTAAACACGCAGTGTTTTCAGACAAAGAAGTAGACAACGAGACAGAATTTTGTCCCGACCATTATTCAAAG
The DNA here is from genome assembly GCF_002878395.1 of Capsicum annuum. NCBI lineage: Eukaryota > Viridiplantae > Streptophyta > Magnoliopsida > Solanales > Solanaceae > Capsicum > Capsicum annuum. The sequence goes on from NW_025892962.1 coordinate 6,083, forward strand.
GAATAAACAGAAGAAAGAAGGACTATCGGGTCTTGAATTAGGACAGCCTGCCCACCCAAGTTATGAGGGATCAAGTGACAAGTATCTCCAAGGATTGGACGGAGATGGACTATACCGAGTTGGAGAGTTGAGTGAGGTTCCGTCGAGGTTCCGGTCCGCGGCTCTGTTATTACATCAAAAATGAAAATTACAAGTTAAAACATAAATGAAATTACAAAAATCCTATCTATACAGCTTCTATTGGCTCTTGACTCGACTTTTATCACCCTATTCTTCAGGCGGGCTCCTGACTTGCAATTTCTTCCAACTTGTTGCTTGACTTTCAATTGCTTCGCTTTGTTGCTTGACTTTTCGTTTCTTCACTCTATTCTTCAGGCGGGCTCCTAAAACCCAAAATTAAACTAGAACGAAAATTATCCCAAACAAGAATTATAATAAAGTAGTATTTCATTTTGAAAGTGTTGTCCCATTTTTCAGGAGGGTCCTGAACAGAAAGTAAAATCCCATTTTTCAGGAGGGTCCTGAGCAGAAAGTAAAATCCCATTTTTCAGGAGGGTCCTGAACATGAAGTAAAATCCCATTTTTCAGGAGGGTCCTGAACATAAAGTAAGATCCCATTTTTCAGGAGGGTCCTGAACAGAAAGTAAAATCCCATTTTTCAGGAGGGCCCTGAACAGAACATAAAATCCCATTTTTTAGGAGGGTCCGGAGCAGAAAGTAAAATTTCATTTTTCAGGAGGGTCCTAAGCAGAAAGTAAAATCCCATTTTTCAGGAGGGTCATGAACATAAAGTAAAATCTCAAGGATGTGCATTTCCAATGGTAGCTGAATCAAGTGAAACAAATTTGCCCCTATTTCAACAAAGGAAATTTGTCAGTTAAAAACTTAGTGGTGGCTTGCAGATCTTGGCTTCTCAGGTATCAGCCCAGCACTCGTTCCTTTTATCTTTGTTTCAAATTGCTAACACTTGCCATGTCTTGCCGCATCATTGGCCCGGATCCAGATTGAAGAAAGTGCGTTTTGACTCGAACAATGGGTTTCCATTTTACCATGCCTCTGAGGTGCACTCTTTTCCAAAATCTGAATGTTTCTATGAATCCAATAGCCTATC
>NW_025892963.1:0-1837 GCF_002878395.1 Capsicum annuum
TTTTGAGATGTTAATCGTGCCTTTGAATGCTGGTTCTTGGAGTTCTTGAACTAGGAACTTGGAATCTTGAATAAATTTGTAGAATTAATGGTGAACTTTGGAGGTTCTTGAAGTTGGATGTAGGAGCTTAGGGTTTTCTTTTTGAGGGAGTTTGATGAAATATAACATATAATGTTTCTAATAGGGTTTGGATGGATTTTGGGTGAGGGGGAATGACCAAAACACCCCTAAAAATCAAAAAAATTCTCGAATCTGTCCCTTGGTGGACTGTTTTAATAGTTTGAAGTAGATCAAACATAACGTTTTACTCCGATATTCAAATTGGATGAAACCAATTTCATTAGAATGAGGAATCTCATATCTTTCCGTTGATATATAGTATCTCACCCAAATTATTGTGTACGAGGAGTTATGATCATTTAAATTTGACCCAAAAATTCGCTTTTGATAGGCCGAAGTAGATCGACCATAACTTTTTGGCCCAATAGACAAATTAGATGAAACTAATTTTATTGGAAGGAGGACTCGCAGAGCTTTCCGTTGATATATAGTAGATCAGCCATATCGTTATGTACAAAGAGTAATGATCATTTAAAGTTGTAGCAAAAATACGTCAGGCCTCAGTACTTTTTCCTGCACGTTTTACTGTTCACTACTATTCACGATTCGATCAAAATGTTCATAACTCATCGCTCGGGTGTCCGTTTTTTATGATACACATATCGTTGGAAAGATTATTCGATACTCTACGTAATGGTGGGTCATAATCTAAGACATTTTGCACAGAAAATTTATAATTCATTCTAGAAGATAGAACCCAACACGTTTATGCACAAAATTTCAACGAAAAATTTCCCGGGGTATTACATCATCCCCCTTTTGGAAACATTCATCCTCGAATGACGCTAGACATGACAAGATTAGATAGGGAATAGAGCATACAGCTGAAACCATTTGTTAGAATCATCACCACATCGTTTCTCACTCCGAATGCAACATAGAATCTATAAATTCAAAAAAATACAGCTGAACACATAATAAATGATAGCTGAACTGCTGCAACTTTTATCAAAAGTGCGTGATTTAGGAAAGAACGGTACCTTCGGCTTGATTGGAGTTCGCAGAAAATAGGTGTGGGTACTTGGATCGCATATCCGCCTCAGCTTCCTAAGTTGCACCCTCAACAGATTGGTTTTTCCATAACACCTTGACCAAGGGAACTTCTTTGTTCCTTAGTCTTCGGACACTGAAAACAAGAATCTCAACAGGAATCTCATCAAAAGAAAGATTTTCTTGAATGTCAGCACTCACATAGGAATCCACTACCACAACATCGCTAATATGCTTTCTAAGCATGGAGATATGGAATATTGGATGAACAGAGGACAATTCAGAAGGCAACTCTACTTCATAAGCTACCTTACCAATACGGCTAAGAATTTTGTAAGGACCAACATAACGGAGACTAAGCTTCCCCTTCTTTCAGAATCTCTTCACCCCCCTCATGGGTGAAATTTTCAGATACACTAGGTCACCAACTTCAAACTCAAGGTCTCTCCTTCTAACATCTGCATATGACTTCTGATGACTCTGCGCAGTTTTCAAGCTTTCCCTAATCAACTTAAATTTTTCCATAGCCTCTAATACCGAATTAGGACCACTCACAGCAGCTTCACCCACCTCGAACCAACCTATGGGTGATCTACACTTCCTCCCATATAAGGCTTCAAACGGAGCCATGCCAATATTAGAGTGGAAACTGTTATTATAGCCAAACTCTATCAACAGTAAGTGATCATCCCAACTTCCCTTAAAGTCAAGTGCACAAGCTCTCAAT
>NW_025892964.1:0-5968 GCF_002878395.1 Capsicum annuum
TACATCCGGAGTTAATCTTTGATCTCTGGGTCCTATCCCTAATTGTTCTGGTGTTCCTTCAGTTGCTACTAGTCCTCTTTAGGGTGAGGTGACTAATGCAGAATTTTGCAAGTCTATTCATACTATTTCTTAGTTTATTACAACTCAGGCTGAGCGGGATGTATCTGGTGGGTTGTCTATTGAGGCCACAAGGGTTCATCAGTTCATGAAACTAAATCCTCCTACTTTTACTGGGGTGAAGGTGAAGGAGGATCCTCAGGGCTTCTAAGATAAAATTGAAAAGATATTTAGGGTGATGCAGGCTACTAATGTGGAAGGTGTAAACTTTGTAGCCTATCAACTCAAGGATATTGGGTACCAATGTGTAACGCCTCAAATTTGGTACCCGGAGCTTAACACGATGCCCATGATCCCGAAGGACCACAAGATAACACATGACTAATATTTGTGCCTGTATACTGCATAATATACTTATATAAATGCAGAAATAAAGGCTGATAGGCCATAAGTTTTAATGTTGTATCATAACTGATAAAAACATAACATTTGAATGGTGTATGGAATACCTAAAACAACTGAAATAAATTGTCTAAAAGTAATAGTCTGAAAGGCCTCTAACTGTTTGAATAAGGAGTTGATGGGACATGTACCCAACTAAATTTGTCTACTGAAATAAACTGAATATGAAAATGATAAAATAATAATCATGTTCTCGAAGGATGAGGACTCACTACTAGTTTTGACTGCTGATGAGGGAATGCTACTAGTGCTCTAGGGCTCGTGCCTCAGAACCTATGGCATAAAGTAAAACACCATAGTGCAAATGCATCAGTATGATAGAATGTACTGGTATGCATGTGAGGCAAACTAATTCAAAGATTTCATATACATGTACAATGCTAACTGATAGAACAATAAGAACATGAGAATACATGCATGAATAAGAGACTGTAACCGAATTCATGATAATATGATTACTGAGTCTGAATACTGATAACATGGAAATTCTGATAACTAATGTAACGATATAACTGATCTTTTGAGCAACTGTGTCTGATAGTCTAGTTTCTGATGGAAGTATCTGAGTCCAGTACTATTATGAGTTAAATATATCTGTCAGTCCTAAAATTTGAAGAACTATCTGAGTACTTTTACTGAAATTGTATGACTGTATCTAAAAATCCTGATTCTGCAACCGAAACTGTGGGAAGTAGTATCTAATCGACATGCCCCAAAATATGCCATAATAGTTGAGCTGGGGTCCAATCTGTGCCCTGATTGGAGGGGTGTCAATATTGTGCCACTGGTAAGGACAAGCTGTGGGTGACCCTTATCTGACAGTGTCCCCGAGATCTATACTACTATAGCTGGTAAATGGAACCATAGCCCATCCTGAAGGAGTGATAAAGGATGTTCTTATTAAGGTTGGTAAATTTATTATTCTTGTTGATTTTATTCTTCTAGATTTTCAGGAAGACAAACAGGTACCAATCATCTCGAGATGCCCATTTTTTATGATGGGAGGAGCTTTAATTGATGTAAGAGAGGGTTCACTCACAATGAGGTTTGAAGAGAAAGAGGTAGTTCTTAAAGTGTACAAGCTGCTTAATACACTATCCCATTATAAAGACGTGCATAATTACTATAATTGAAGGGGATCAGTGTGGGGTTGTGGAGCATATTCCATAAAAAATATCTTCAGACACCCTTATTGAGCATACTAAGCTGCAACTACCTAAATCAGACATGATGTAGATTGATAAGCCTTAAAAGGATATAGTTGAAAAAGTTGTTGACCTTAAGATATCACACACAAGAGGTCAAAAATAAATGAGAATATGGCCTTCAAGGTGATGAAAAGGATAAAGGAACTTGGTTAAGTTGAGTTGGGTCGTGCCGCAACACTAAATCAGGTGCTTCTCGGGGGGCAACCCAAGTTAAATAGGTATATTTTATTTTTAGATATTTGTATCTTTTACTTTACATAGTTTTTATTTTGTCGAGTCACAGGTTGATGGGAAGTCTGAGTGTTGAATACTTAAGCTAAGAAGCATGGCAAAGACTGAGTGTGGGGTCCCCGGACCTTCTTAATGTTAAAGATGCTACTAGCTAGGCCTAGAGGCCCTAGGGAGTATTTCTATCTCTACTTTTAAAGAATACATTGGGGACAAATTAGATTTTTACGTGTGGGGTGGGGAAATTCCCATTATTAGGCTAATTTAAAAAAATTGTTAGGAATAAGTGAGATATTCTTGTTAGTATTATATATGATTACATGATCCAAGTTATTTGTTTGTAAAAGCATGTTGATTGTGTGAAGTACTACTTTTGAGACTCCTAGGCTCATGATTATGACTCTTGTATTGGTTGGCTTAATGTTGAATTCATGGTATTATTTGGTTGAGAGTCTATGATGATCCTACATTAGTTGAGCAAGTACCATGTGCGTGTAAGGTGTTTGTGTATTCCTACTTGCATATGATGCCTAGAACTTGTCTGGTGTGTTTGCAAAGTAAAATAAAGAGTGCGGGTTTAGTAGATGATATAGGCATTTCCTTGATAGCCTTGTTTTGTATTATCTTTTTAAGCTACCTTAGTGCATAATCCTTGTAGGCCCTCGTTGAGCCTTTCGCTATTTCTTTGGCATCCTCATATCTAGCCTAATCCTTTCTTTGATAGGCCTGGATTTGATCTAAAGCTCCTAGGCGCTTTAATGAAAAATTAATTGAGTAAGGAGTTTGAGAAATAAGAGGAGAAAAGGTGAAAGTGAATACCCAAAGTGATAGTTATTGGTGTTCAAAAGAATTGTTATGTGTTATGTGGGGAGTTAAGTAATGAAAATAATAAAAGTTTTTTCAAATTGAATGAGTTGTGCATAGAATCTTCCCACAACAGTGTATGTAAATAAGCTTAATAAGATGGGGTGAAAACAAAAGAATGGGGTAGATAAAAATGGTGTGATTTAGTTGTTGGAGTTTGGTTTTAACTATATAAAGTGCTATATTAAAGTGCTTAGGGAAGATAGTCACTATTCTTGTTCAAAATAATTCCTACCCATCTCTTAGCCTACATTACAACAAGAAAAGGCGTATTTGATATTAATCTTCATTATTCTAATTTTAGTGGAGCACTAATCTAAGGGCAAGCCTATGGTTCATCTAGTGTAACTTGTGAATTCATTGTGAGAGTGAGCGAAATTTGACTCTTGTGTCCATCATGTTATAAAATGCTTTTATGTGAGTGATCATAGATAACTCTCTTATTGTGAGGGCAAATGTTTGATGAATATTGGTTATTTGTATGATTTCTCAAATTGGGCAATCCTCAAGATTTTGCCACTTGTTAAGTCAATTATTGAGGCTAGGATGTTTTGGAGTAGGTTCATGAGCTTTCAATTATATTAACATGCTTAGAGAAGAAACCTGCATTCTGTGTAGTCATTGTAGTACTAGCTTGAGTGTCTTGAATATGGAATTAGTGTAGAGTTTTCTCAGATTATGATTCTTAGAGTAAAGAGTTGTTTAAGAATGAATAAGGCTTTAAGAGTGAAGTGGTTATGTTGGGTGTATTTATACACTCTAGTACCGTTATTCTGAAATATTTAGCCTTATTTTGATTAAAATTTGTATGTTTTATGTGCGATGATGATATAAATAAGAATATATGTGCTCAAGGACGTGATTAAAATGTGTCAAGGTGTTTTCAAATAAGTTTGTACTTAATTTGATCACTTAGAAATCAATTGAGGAAATTAGTGTTACTAGCTTGAGCTAGGTGTTTGTCTAGTCTATTGCATTGGATTTTATTGTGTTTAATGAGTTCCCAATGTTGTTATTGTGTATTATATGCAGAACAACTTGTTTAGAATGTGAAAAGTTTAATTTGATTAATTCAAGAGTCGGAACAACAAGTTGAAGATCAATGTGAACTAGCCTAGTCTTAGCTCATGTTCTTGGTTCATCGCCATGGATTGTCTGGGTGATTTCTATCCATCATCATCTTAGTTTCAGTCATGTTCTCTTCCCTCATTGTTAGTTCTAACTAAAGACATGGTTTTATACTATGTTTTCATGGTTTGAATGTTGTATGATTTTGGGTTTTCAAATATGATTTAGGAGTTTTTGTTATAAATACTTCGTTATACATTTTCCATGTTTTAATTATGATTTTATATGCCTTAATGGTGGTTTTGGTTCCTTTGTTTCATGGGAATGGTTCTTTAGGAATGTACTTTGGTTATGGAAATACTATTCCCCCAAAGTGTTTGATAAAATGCCTTTAACAATGTTTTCACTATAATATTCATTTTCAATGTAACTTATGCATGTTTTAAACTTGGTAATGGAACCCTAAATGATATGAATGATTGTAATGGTTTTAAATTAATTGAAAAGGCCTTGGTGGCAATAGTTTTGGTTAATTGGAAATCATGTGGTGTACATAGGAATCCCCTAAGGTTTGTCTAAGGATAATACTTGCAAGTTTTTATTGGTATGACGATACTACTACTAATAGCCTTGGTTAATAAAAGATGGAATAATGATTTGGTTGGAAAATGGTTTTAATTGGGCATTAAGGAGGGATATGTAGGAAAGCCATGGAAGATGGATGTCCCGGGGGATCTAAGATGGACATTCATATTTGTCGATGTGAGGTTTGGTCCTAGTGACCTTGTGCATGATGTCACACTTTATATTTAGGGAATGTACTAGTCATCTAAGATTTTCTTCTCTAGTCGTGTGGATTCACGCACTAGGGCCCTTTCAGCAGGGGAGCTGAACCCATAAAGCCCATGTGTGGTTTAGAAAGGCAAAGCTACATAACCCAGGTAAAGGTTTTGAAGGCATGCTAAACCCGGTTTATTTTCCCAACATGGTTATATATATATATGTATGGTTGTGCGCATATTGATGGTTTTCACTTAGTTTTATAATGACATTACTTTATCCTTATCCTGAGTTCTTGCAATCGTTCACCCGCTAATCCATCTTTAAGTATTGTATCCCCACACAATGTAGGAACCAACTGTTCCACTCTCCCTGCTTAGTAATTCGAACTTAGAGGTCAGTATTTGGATTAAAGTGGTGAGCACGTACTTCTATTCAGAAGGCTCTATTTCATGAATGTTATTTCATACTTCAAATTATTTATGGATATTGGTTTTTGATATGGTTAGGGGAATGTCCCAACCAAATTTGGTATTCTTTTTGTTAGAGGCTTTGTGATACTGCTATGGGTTAGAATGGGTGGGGTCGGTATTGGAATCGGCCATAGAATTGGTATTGGTGTTGGGGATGATATCGGTTGACGATATTCTTGGTTGTTCCATCATATTTCATTTAGGGAATAATCATATTATGTTTTGAATCTCATTTGGTTATGTCCTGGTTTTTACCCCTAGTTCGCTATTTGTTTGGTTGGTATGTTTTGGTATATCGAGATGACTTGGTAAGGATGGTCTAGGAATAGACATATCCCAAAGTAAGTCTTTGTCCAATTATGCTATCTTGATATATAATCAGAGTTCAGCCAACTTAGGGACGAGGCTGGAGGTTTGGTTGGGTAACGGGGGTAGTCTTTGGTCCTGGTCAGACTTCGGATGCCCATTACGACAAGGCTCCAAGTTAGGTCATGTCAAGTTGGTATCAGAACCTTAGGTTTATGGTAAATTGGAAGTCCATAAAGTTGTGTATGGTAGAGTCTCTTTTAAGGGTATGTAGCATGCTATACTCATAAGTGAGGGGCTACAAGATATTTTGGAATGTTTCACTTTCTTGGTATTCTATTTTCTAGATTGGAGTCTAAGTCCTGGAATTCTTCTTTAATCCTTGGTTGTTCGCTTTTCAAATCATCCCTCGACTATCTGGAACACAAAGAAACTTTTCAGTCTCATCTAGGGATAATGTTGATGGGGTACGTCCTACATCCGGAGTTAATCTTTGATCTCTGGGTCCTATCCCTAATTGTT
>NW_025892965.1:0-24449 GCF_002878395.1 Capsicum annuum
TGCATTCTACATTTTTTCAGTAGCTTAAATAATGCTTTTGCATACGAGAAGCATTGACTTTTGAAGGGAAAACCCGTAACCAACTAGTAGCAGTTCCGTAAGAAAATTACCATTTTAAAACAACAAAAGAAATTATAAAATTAAATGTTGAAAGGGGATATTCCTACAAATGAGCTCTTCAATGATTCACCAGTTTCCTTTGAATTGGACTTTGGAAATTTAGAAAAATTGTACAATTTGAGAATACAATATTAAATGAGAATGATTAAAATGATATAAATAAGCATGAATATAAAATGTGTATGCAAAAGGAAATTTAATAGTCAAAAAATATGAAAATAATGATGAGCATATATTTAAATTAATTTCTTTGTCTAATCATTTAACTCCATCCAATCAAAATCAAAATCAATATGGTCAAACTCATCCCCCGCTTCCGATGTTTCCATAACTTTATCTTTTGAATGTTCTTAAGTTGATAGAATATCAATAACAACAACGGCTCCATCTTCTCTTGACCATCTAAAGTAATCCTCATCTAAACAAGTTGAGGGACCAATGTCATAATTAGGTTCCTACAAAAATGTTTATCTTATATTAGGGTAATGCTCTTCCTGTAGATCATAGAAATCTACGGAGACTTTATTCCAAGCATAATAAACGACATTTTCAGTTGGATCTGCAAGATAAAGAACATGATAAACTTGTGATGCCAACACAAATGGATTATCTTTACTTCATAACTAATTGAAGTACACCTAAGGTAACACATACTCATCTACATCATTCTGAAACCAGTCACATCTAGATAATACAACACTAGAACAACCATAGTAATTATTCACAATGATATCTTGAATAACTCCATAATAAAAACCTCTAAACATATGGGATTTTGGTCCCTATCACTAGAAAAATTATTAGTTGTTGCTCGTAAAGTCCCTTTAAAATTCTAAGTCTTGAAAGGGGAATTCCAATCATTTGTAGGAAATCGATATCTCTTGACAAAAAATGTGCTATATCTCTTTACCACCATATTAGGCCTCCTGGTAGACATTTTTAATGATGATATACTTCATAACTTTTAACATTCTAGTCAAACTAATTATTGAATTTAAGACTATGATTCATTTCTCTTGCCCATGTATTCGATCTAGTATGATTACTCATTGAATTCTAATGTTACCTACAATTAAGAAGAGTGAAAAAATAACTAGTAGGCCTTTATATATGGATGTTCATGTACCTGATCACAACCAAATACATAAAGTTTAATATGTAAATATCTTTCTCGATGATCCTTTGACTTTCAATCTATCACCAAAAGAGTCCCAAGAAAACTATCACATATATTCCTTTTTATATTCATTGGATAAAGATTGTGCCTCAATTTGTTATGTGACAAATATGACAATTGAAGGACTTTTTTTCCAGGATCCTTATTAACTCAAGTCCTTTTCTTTTTTCCCTTTCAAAAAATATTGTTGAATTCGCACAACATCAAGCACTTCTATACCCAACAAAGGAGTAGGTGCAGGTATATGTTCCTCTTTGCCATCAAATGAATTTTATCTTTCTACAAAGGATGATCATTAGGAAAAAATCTTTGATGACCCAATAACTTATCTTATGGCTATGTTTGAGATGATATTTAAATCACATGTCATAATTAAGAGCGAGGCATGCTAATTTTCCTACGGAATTCTATCCTGAAAGCATTGCTCATACTAGAAAATCACTAACTTCCGTATTAAGATTGTATACATTTTGCATATTTGTTTGATTTTGGCATAATGTGTTTTTATCCTAGGTTCCCATAACTCTTTTATTTTATTAGTTATAGGTTGCAAATACACATCTCTATCATCGTCAAGCGATGATAGACCTGGAATGATTATTGACAACATAAGATACTCAATTTTTTTGCAAATCCATGCTGATAAATAATACTTCATCAACATAACATGCCAAATGTTATGAGAAATACTCATGGTTAAAAATGGATTAAAACCATCACTTAAAAGACCTAACCTAACATTACGAGGATCACTAGATAAGTCTAATGAAAATGATTAAAAATCATCAATGCTTGCCCCTCTGCAGGATGCCTTAGATTTCCATCATTCAGTCATTCATTATCATGTCATTTCATTGCTACTGGAATTTCAGGATGCTTGCACATCCTCTGAAGCCTAGGATTTAAGAAAAAATATCTTAAAACCTTTGGAAGAATATTAGAGTTTGCATTGGTTGAGGCACCAACAACCCTCTTCCATTTTGAAGTCCCACATATATATCAATCAATACTCAGCTTTATCATTGCCCTTCAAGAATAATATGAAATCATTAGGACATGCATGCATTTATTCATAATCAAGACATAAATTTCTTATTATATTTTTGGCCTTTTTGATAGACTTTGGTATCTTAGCAAAGGTAAATGCCTCTTTTAGAGGTCCATAGCTTATATATGTGAATGAATCTCGCCCATATACTTCTACATAGCTTCCATCATCCTACTTACAAATCTAGAATCGCTAGCCTCTAAAGTGGTCTGAACCAATCATTGGATCTACCGAAATAACATGGCTAACTAAGTTTCTGCGTGTGTGAGGTGCTTAGTCACATCCTGCAGCCATTAAATAATCTAGTGTAGAATCTCATAAGGCACTCCAACAATAAAAACCTATATGGTAATGGTGGAAAGTAGTTCCCGAGGCTAGTATTGATGCACCCATGGCCCCCTCACATGCAATATTCATGCGCTTATCTCTAAAATAACCCCCCTCAACATCAATAGTCACATTAAGCATCTCAATAGGCTCAGCCAAAATCGAGGGACCCTCCGAATGTGTCTTGCCAGAAGTAGAAGGTGTTTGCACTCTATGGGTAAGGACTACATTTTTTGCATCCTTAATCAAGATAATGTGTTCCATGAAGGTTACTTAGATTCGTTGATCAACCTCTGGAATAAGAGGTATTCCAATTGTATTGCATAATTGCAAAACCAATATAGAAAGAGTAATGTAGTGGTCACACCCAATACCCTAATATAATATTAGGCAAACTGGATGATAATCATATTAGCTCTGTCTTATGTAAGTATGTTTTCTACTAAATATTGACATAACTAATGTCATACAATTACCCACCAAATAATTACTACAAAGTGCAGGGCTGCCTTCTTGACCTCTCATTTTCCCTCAACCCATAAGCATTATTTCCCAACTTTGTTACCTATGGAGGTATCCATCTAGCCAAATCAAGTCTTAGTGTGATCCAAGTAAGTCACTATGCTCCTACTTATCACAATCCTCATGAGATAGTTAAACTTTGTTATCGTGGCTGGCCTCACATAATTTGTCCAAAAAACATAATGGAAAACCACTCAGAAAGTCAACTCTAACCCTTTGATCAAAGTGTAGGTCAACTGGGGATACTCAACTGCATTACCCTTGATATAGTTAGCCTTGCATATTATAGATATGTAGGATGCATAAAACTCAAAAAATTGAGCCGAGTTGAATTAACTTGAAGGTTGGGTCATCCATCCAAGTCGGTATCTCCCAAAAGAAACTGCAAGTTTTGAGCTCCTGCTAACCCATTTTACTCTATGCTATCCTTTACAACAATATTATGTCATGGTTGAGCCTATTGTATAATGAATATATATCTCTCATAAATCTATTGCATCCCCTATATACACCACCTCCAACGAATCTAAGCTATATGTATAATCGAGAAATATGTGTAGTGAGACTCTGGTGCAGAAGGTGCGGAAGTAGTAGGATTAGTACCCTGGGCAGCGGCCTAAATGCCCTGAGATGATGATGATAATGTCCTGTGGGACCTGTGTTGCATCAGAACCCTCATCATACTGGGATGCAACTGAGGTAGATGCACACTCACTCTAAGAAATAAAAGCAGCCTTTAGCCCATTCTTAGAATGAGAGTCGACTACATTATCATTCTCTCAAGAACGTGTACGTAATGCTGACTCAACCTCCTTTACTGAAGAATTATCAAACTTATCCTATTTCTCCTTAAACTAGGGAGAGTGTTATGGTCACTGACAAGGATTCTTCATTTGAATCCAAGTTTGAAAGAAGCTATTGGTGCAAGCTAGGACTCCGCCGGTGGTTCTTGTGGGGCCTGTGATGGTACGAGATGAGTGCCCATATATCCACAACTACTGCAACTGTATCCTACCTTTATGATCATCCACAAGTCTGTGTTGGGGCCAATGGTGTGCCATCTGGATCATGGAATAATCCTCAATGGAATAATTCCATTTAGGAGACTTTTCTCATTGCGTGCAATGAAATGCCATCCTTTGGGAAACATTGGGTTCCATTGTACCTGGAAAAGTAAATTTGACGACACACAGAAGGGGCTACTTACGACCCCTACCTATGGTTCGTAGGTACAACTTATGGGGATCATAAATACCCTCGTATGTAGCAGACAAAGCCCTAAATATTTAAGGCTTTGGGTATAATACTTACGAGTCCACTTACGTCATCGTATGTACTACTACGAGGCATGTAATTGACTTTGTAAGTTCCTTTCTTAGCTAAGTCAATTTTTTTCTAAAAAATTTCATCCTTACACAATTATAATTTCAACTTTAAATGATGTTTGAAAGCTAAATTGGAACAACTTAATTTTCAGATGTATTACTTATATATTATAGGTTTTCATCTCATTATTCAACTTCTACATCCGTTTATTATGTGATCACAGGTTTCTGAAACAAGAACTATGCTATAAATTCAATTTTACCTAATTTTAGGATCCACAATTTTCATGAATCATGAGACTTAATAAAATTCAAGGCTATATCAAGTATTATCTCAAGATAACTGATAAAGACCTACTCATTCTTTAGTTGGAGTGAAGAATCATTACCTAACTTCAAAGAATCTAGAATTAGGACATTAACAAGTAAAAATAGCCCTAATTTGATGAACTTTTACATCCAGTTATGAGAATAATTTTCCTTTTATAGTGTAAGAGGGAAGGTAAATATTTTTAAATTGAGTGGGAGGTTTAAATTTTTAAGTAGTAAGGTAATGGATTGGTTTTGGGGATTTTAAGGGTGATGGTAGTCCGGTTTTGGCTGTTTCTATATGGGTCTGAAACAAATTTTCATTTGGGCGAAAAATGTTTGAGCCACATACGGCCCGTAAAGACCACCTACGGCCATCGTAAGTTCCTCATTAAGTGAGTCCTGCAGTTTGAAATTTTTCTAATTTCAGTGACCCATACTTATGGGGTTGTAAGTTGTACTTACGACCCCCATAAGTGGGTTCGTAAGTACAACTTTAGATACCCAAAAAATCCCTAAGAATTTTCTGACACCTACAACATCACTTACATATCGTAGGTTGGACCTACGACCTATGTAAGTAGGGTCATAGGTCAAATTACATGGACTTGTCTCAATTTTGCAATGTCTTACCAGTAACCAGGTGTTTCTCCATCTTTTAACCTACAAATGAGAATACAAAGTGAATACTAATACCTTGGTCAGCTCCTAAGAATCACTTGATTTAATGTTATGACACGATGTGGCTATGTTGGATAATCATACTTCACCAACAAGCCCATGAGTTGCGTCCCATGAAGGACCTTAATGAATATTGCGACAGAGGTCAGTTGCCTTGGCTACTTAGACTTCACCAAGGGTTACATCATCTCAAGCCTTAAACTCCCCCATAATCCTTATATAATGCTTAACACAATTCTTGTTTACTTGGAATGGGGCTTCACAATCTGGTTATAGCTCAACCCCACTATGAAGAAATAGTTTAACCAGCATTAATAGTCCATACCACCTAGACATCGATGTTTAAAGAAATAAGTGAAGCCTAAAATTATACAACAGGACTCTATCACTAGACTGGAATACTATTTTCTCAATCTTCTTGTCATAGTACAACTTCATCATCCCCTTGTACAAAGCAGAGTACTGATAAGCACAGAGATGTAATTTATCAATCATATTCATCGTACTCTTTCTCAGGTTTGGAGCATTACTCAAATAGAAAAAATATCTTCTTCGATGTCCATATTGCATTGGGGTCAAGTTCAACCAGCAAGTGGGATGCCTTTCCGTATACAATCTGATATAGAGAGGAAACTAGGGAGTTTTAAAAGCTTTCCAATAAGAATAAATTACTTTATCTAGCTTCTTTGACCAATTAGTTCAGTTGGCATTCATAGTCTTTGCCTTAAGTCATTTTCAACCTTTCAATAAAAAGTGGCGGAGGTTGCAAAATGGTCTTCAAAATTGGTACCACTTCCTTACCTTTTTCTTTTTCAATATCAATTATTTTTTCAACACCCGCTAATTTCTACGACGTGTCACTATTTTTCACTAACTTATCAATCTAACCTTTTGGTACATCATTAAGATCAATAGTATCATTCCTTACCTCATCAAATACCATCATAGGATGATTAATAGTAGCCCTATCACTCTGAGTGGTGATGTATAAATAGTGGCTATCATTCTTTGAATTCTAAATGGTGTTGCTCGAAAGAGTGCATTGTCAACACTGATTTAAAGTTTTCAATATATAACCAAATTGTGTTCAAGGTTATTAATCGCAGTAATAAATAATTTTACCTTCTGGCTATGTCCCTAATATCTTCCTTAATCTCCTTAAGACAATTTTCTTTACTCTATAAACCCTTGACCAGTTTTGCAAGAAAATATTCCATCATTGAATCAACATCACAGTTCCCTAATTGAACATACACACCAATCTACTCCTTGGAATTATTCTTTCTTCTCTGGTCACCCTCTCTCTTTGTTGTTATTCCTATATTTATCCCTATAATTGTTCCAACCTTTATTTTCTTTCCTCAGTTCCAAGGGTACATATTGGATCCTTGGCCCTTGTCTCAGAAACTTGTCTTCTCTTTATCCAAATACTTAGCCGCATCCTCAGAGTCATACTTATCAATTCTAATAAACTTATATTGTGCACCCTTTACATTCACTATTTTAGCATTCATAGTTGTAAGCTACTTAGTAAGTAACCCAATTACTGTCCTCATCTATGCTACCTCTTAAGCCATTGTACCATCTATGATTTTTGCTCACTGGAAGCACCAATAGCATATGTACTGACTCTTTTCTCTGCCTCCCAAGTATGCCATCCTTGGTTGGTATTAGAGGCTCTATCTAAGATTTCTATAGCTAGCTCCCAACGAAGGCTCATGAAAGCCTAACTAGTAATAGTATTAGCAACTTGTTTGGTGTTTGCATTCAAGGATCTATAGAGTAACTCGTGCAAATTTCTCACTGAAAATATATTATTGGACAGAATCAACAACTTCTTCTTGATCCTTAACAATTTCTCACACAATGCTTCTAAATGAAATTTCCTAATATAACATACCTTATGCTTCAACTACTGCATCTTAAAAGAAGGAAAGAATCATTCCAATAATTATTTTTACAACTCATTCTAATTAGTAAAATACCCATAAGGTAGATCCCCTAACCATTTTGTTGCTTCACTTGTAAGAGGGAATAGGAATAACTTTAGTCAAAAATCTTCCTAACTCACCTTACGTAGATTATACCATGTGCGAATTCCAATGATGTTCATGATGTGCCTATTTGTATCATCTATCGGCAAACCAGTAATCACACCTATTAAATTATTCCATGAATCATAGCACTATTAATGTTAAACTTTATTCAATACAGAAACTCGACAAGAATGATAGATCCTATCTAGATAGGCTTAACATACCCCAGATCCTCCTTCGAATCATCAAATACTGGTGGTTGAAATCTCTATCGTGTGCTGCTCAATGCTATTTATCCTATCTTACTCTTTCCTCTTAAGCAAAATATTGGGAATCTTTCTCTCACATATTCTCTTTGTCTAGTAACAGAAAAGTGGTTTGTTTGTCTATTCCGTGAACACCATGCAAGGGTTGCAAATTAAAGAGATTTGTGTCATCATGAACCTTATGTTCAGGCCCTTCCATCTTATAGTTCAGTCATACGGTCTGCTCTAGTTCAATACCAAGTGGGATAAAGCTATTGCCTTGAATTTGTGTACTGTACCTCCACCAGATTATGATACAAGGAAAATATAAAAATTAAAAATAATAACCTCAACCACCACAATCAATCAATCTTTATCAGCATTTACCAATAATGACACCAAAATTTGATGTAATCTAAAATTAAACCTAAAAACAAGTGCAATATAGTCCATATCCAATAATAAACGCTATAAAGGTTGGTGTCAAATCTGCAGGGAATAGGATGAATTTCTATTACGAACTTGCTTAAGTAGCCAAAATGGGCATAAAGTGAATAGGGGGAATTTGTGAGAACAATAATACTAGTAACATATATTGATCACCTTAGGTTGAAATCAATATTATATAAGTAGTTGGACTGTGTTCCCCTCGACTTCCTAACTTTACAGACTTATCATACTCATCAAACTATTTTGATGCCTTGCATGTAGGATTTAACAAGTTATGTATCATCAACAGTCTTTTGATCACCTATGGTGAATTTTAATCATCTCCTTTTGAGTCTCAAAGTGTCATTACTAACCCTTGACCTAGATCCCTAATTAACTATCACAATACATGCTAGAACATCAATCAAGAAAAAGTTAGGCCTTTCTCTACTTTGTTATTCTATTAGGGTTCCAACAACACTTATTAGGAGGTTTAGTCTCTCATGTTTGCAAAAGCACCATTAGAATTAAAAATAAAAAGCACATGAATAATCATACAATATATTATTCTAGTTTAAAAAGCTCATCAATCCAATTTAATGCCCCATAGCTTACATTATTGAGATTTTGCTTCATATTTATACTTATAAAATGCACTTGTGGACTTAATATCCTCATAGCATTGAGCTACAAGAGATAGTAAATCCTCTAATTCAAGAAGTATTTAAAGGAGATTATAAATGGTTGGTTGTCATTGTGTTATACCTAATCTTTTATAGCAAGTTGAGAGTGTTTGATCCAATTTAAGTTGAAGAACAGAGGATTTGCAGTTGTTCAAAACTAACTCATACCGTTGATGCCCACTACATGATGGCATGTTTGCATGGATTATATAATGTTGAACTTATGGACTCAAAAAGATCATCTCGTAATTTTAGTTATGGATCAAATGCTTGATTTACTTGTGGGTAGGGGGTAGCAATGCTATCTTGATAGTGACTTGATTTACAACAAAAGTATAATTTCACTTGTAGAACAAGAGGAGAGAGTATTCATTTGTCTTTATGGTACCTTTCCATTCAAGTGAATTTTATTTAGGTTGCATAATGCTCCTATTAGTTTTCAATGATATATGCCTTCTATCTTCATGGATATGGTTGAGGACACTATGGAATTGTTCATGGATGATTTATTAGTTATGGGTTATACTTATGAGGCTTTTTTGGATCATCTAAGTGAAGTATTACACCGTTACCTAGAGACCAACCTCAAACTCACTTTGGAGAAATGTCGCTTAATGGTGAAAGAGGGTATCATTAAAGGTCATAAAATAACCAACAATGTATCCATATAATATAAGTAAAGGGAAAAGTGATTTTCAAGTTACCTCCTCCCAGATCTGTATAGCGTGTGAAAAATATTCTCAGGAATGCGGGCTTCTATCAAGAAAAAGAAAGGATTCTAGACGTTATTAGACTTTTAACATATAATCATAAGTGAAAAACATAGAGAAAATAGATAATGCACTGTAAAAAATTAACTATTGAAGAAAGTAATTAACAAACTATTACATAATTAGATTCAAACATCACATTCACAAGAGTTTAAGGTTTTACCAACTTATAAGAAATTAAAATGAGAAAATACCCATATTATCTAAGTTTAAATTTTCCATTGTTGTACATTTCAAGGTATTGTAATGTAAATAACAAATAGATCGAAGAAATATTAATAAGAAGTTAAAAGATAAAGTTTCTAAGCTACGAACTAGAACTCTAATGTTCAATGATGAAGTACAAAACCTAAAAATGGATTTTAAATACCAAAAACTTAGTTCATGAAAATTACAAAATTGCCCTTGTAATTGTAAAGTGTTGCATCAAATGTTGTGTTGGGTGTTTAGCACTAATTAGAATTCTATATAACTTTAAGTAGCACTATATCCAAGACAATCTATTTAAAGGTTCTATTAAAATTCTTGAAGAGAGTTTAGCACTTCTTGAAGTGTTATAGCATTTTTCTATTTTATTGTTCGCTCAACTCAACCTTCGCACAGCATAATGGTGCATTTGGCATTCACAGAAATGAGTTTGGCACTCATTGAAGTGCTATAGCAGTTCACCAATTTTTCAAGCATACAACTTCTTTTGTACTTTGGATTTTTTGATTGAGTTATAACATTGTTTCTTGACCTGTTTTTGGTCTAATTCTCTATTCACTAAAAATCTCTTGCATTTCTACAAACCTGCAGATTTTAACAAATGAATGGCTTGAAATCATAACAAACAAAGTCATAATTCAAGCTTAAAAGTCTACAAGTTTGTAAAATACCAACTTATCAACTGCACAAATATAAACTATTGCTTTTCCTCAAGAAAATACATACATTCCTATACTAGAAAGAAATAAACAATTATAAAAGTCCATAAGACTCAAACAAATGCACAAATTTAAATTAGTACTTCTCAATGATTCAAGGCTACTGACATGACAAACCCTGGGGCTTTGTTGTGACGGGCATCCCAAGTCAGACCAGGACCGGAGACCACCCCCGTTACCCAACCCAACCTCCAGCCATTTGACCTGAGTTGGCTGAGTTCCGAGTATGTAAAAAAATAGTGTAACTACTCAGATAAAGACTTTGGGAATAGATCATAACCCTGACCAACCCATCCAAGTCCAACCATTCCGTAACCATAATCCAACCATACAAAAAATTCCAAAAAATTCCACAAACTAGGACATAACTAATAATGTTTCAAAACATAATATAATGAATCCCAAAATTTAATATGATAGAACAACAAGAAAATATGTCTAATTATGCCAGCCTCTCATCCTATTCCAATGCCAAGGCTGACACCCATACCAATCCTGTCCATTTCTATCCATAGAAGTACATCAAAGCCTCTTACCGAAAGAGTAATAAAATCTGGATGGGACATGCCACTAAACATAGCCAAAACCAATATCCAAAATAAAACTAAAATGTTTAGGAATATCAATAATATGAAATAATGCCTTCTTAAAGGTTTGAAGCTTACCACTCTAGTCCAAATTTTGATATGGAGTCAATCACTATGGAGGAGTAGAACGGCTAATTTCTTTAAAGCGTGGGTATACAACCGCCAAAAGATGGGGTTAGTGAGTTACCTCTAGCTTGACATTAGGGTGAGTATAAAATAATGGCATTAATAAAACCAAGTAAAACAATCTATACACACACAACCAAACATATATACATATACATATATCTATATATATCCATGCTGGGAAAAATGGGATTGGGTTTAGCATGACTTGAAAATCATTACCTGGGTTGTGTAAGTTTTCTGTCATATACCACCCACAGACTATATGGGTTCATCTATCCCTGCTAAAAGGGCCTTAGTGCATAGAGCCACACGACCAGGGACGTATACATCCCCAAAATAAACTGTGACATCATGCACACGGACACCAAGACTAACCTCATATCGGCAAATATGAGTTTCCTATTTTGGTCCCCCCGGGAACTACATCTTTCATGGCTTTGCTACACATTCCGCCATTATTTTCCAAATTAAATCCAGTTTCCAAATAACCAAACGATTATCCATTTATTAACCTATGCCATTGATATTTGTATCGTCATACCAACCCTTACTTTCAATTATCATCAATAGCCAACAATTGATAGGTTTAATGGGACTTTTAAGTGCCCTTTAATTTACCATATTAAACCACTTAGAAGACCTCTATGATCCCCATAAGCATAACTGATTTTCCTTTAGCCTTTCTAAACCATTTAAAACATGCATAACTTCTTTACAATGTTAAAAACATGCAAGAGTTCCATTAAAATAAGTCTGTGCAATGAATAAATATCTATAAGCATTTTGCCAAATACATTGGGGGCATAATATCGCCCAAAACAAATTCCAATTACAAAAAAAATATTCCCATTCAACCCAATTTTCCAAACCCACCATTAATGTATATAAAAGAGTAATTAAAACCATTGAAACCATAACCAAGTAATTAATATCAAACCCTTCCGAATAATATTTGAAATAAAAAATCATATAATAGTGAAACCATAAAAAACTCATATAAACCATGCCATTAATTAAAATTAACAATAAGGGAAGAGAACACGCATTAAACAAAGATGGTGACAAAAAGAAATCATCAAGACAAGCCCAAAATTGATCCTTTAGTTGAAACCCTAGCTACCCTTGCCCAAAAGGTCTTGAGAGAATTATGAAGTGTTTGGCAAGAGTTTAGAAGTTTAAATGTATAAAATAATAGGGTAAATAACCTCCAAAGTAGTTTAGAAGTCGTGGGACCCTATTAGGATAATTAGGGAAATGTACAGAATACCCCCACTTAAGTTGCAAAAAAATCCATCAGAGGGATACGACTGACCCTCAAAAGTCCTACCCTCCTAATATGATCAGTATCCACCACTCGTATCCTGAACCTCCACCCTTTGACAAACAATGTCAAATATACGACTCATCCAACCAAGTTGTAATACCAAAATACGATCTATAACCCTGACTTGTATCACTAGCAGATTAAAATAACCAGACGGTTGAACAGTGTCTACCATACAAGTCCCTAGGATAATTCGTACCCTGGCTTATGACTTATGGTGAGCCAGTCATACAAAGATCCAACCAACTAACTAAGTCTAAGATTAAGTTAAGGAACCAAACGATCTGTTACCACCAATACGACTCATACCCCTAAGGCGTATCAATTCCAATAACCAAAATCCATCTCAGCAATAAACACTGGTTAATATACAACTGAACCATACCATTTTTACCCCAATATGCAACTCATACCCATGAGTCATATTGGGTCCAGAGATCAGAATTCTAGGAAATTTTCTAAGGTCTAGAAACTAAGGTGTTGCAGTTTTCCCTAAAAGGAACATTTATCCCCAAATGACGGACAAGGTAGGTGTAACCACACGCTAGAGTCATTTGCATTATGTTATCAAACATATTCCTAATTTCTAAGATAGTTCGAAAACAAAGAGTAAAAGATATAAATATTTTCTTTGGCGAATTCTGAAAAAAAGATATGTTGAAAACATATACCTTCTGCAATAATCCCAAGAAGAGAAAAAATTGCAGATATTTGGACTTTATGTCCTTTTCTCCTTTCTAATTAGCTTCTTCCACCTTGTTGTTTTGCCAAAGAACCTTAACTGAAGCAACATCCTTGATCCTCAACTGACGTACCTGCCTATCCAGGATATTAACCGGGACTTCTTCATTAGATAATGAATCTGTGAGACCCAATTCCTTCAAAGGAACAATGAAAGAAGGATCACCTATGAAGTTCCTCAACAAGGAAAAAGAAAAGACCAAAAGAACCTAACTCAATCTTAAAGGCAACTCCACCTCATAATCAACATTACTAGCTTTCTGTAAAACCTCATAAGGACCTACATATCATGGACTGAGCTTCTCCTTCTAGCCAAACTGCTCTACTACGTTCATGAGAGATACCATGAGGAAAACCATATCCCCAACCTAAAAATCGAAGTCACTTTCCTAACATCCATATAGTAATATTTGCAGACTTTGGGCAGCCTTAAGCCTATCCTGAGTTATCTTTACCTCCTCAATTGCCTTGTAAACTAAGTCAGAACCAAACATGTTCGCCTCAACAAGCTCAAACTAACCAATAGGAGATCTGCACCTCTTACCATACAATGCCTCAAAAGGTTCCATACCAATACTAGAATGGTAGCTATTGTTGTAAGCAAACTTCACCAAAGGTAGATGCTCCACCCAATTTCCACCATAATCAAATAGACAGGACCAAAGCATATCCTCCGATGTTTGAATAGTTCTCTCCAGTTGACTATCTATCTGTATATGACAAACAATACTTAGACTAACCTTGGTCCATAACTCTCTATAAACATAACACAAGAAGTGATACGTAAACTGCATGCCACGATAAAAAATAATAAAAATAGGCACCTCATGCATATTCACAATCTCCTAAAGATATAGCTTCATATAATCCTCCACCGGGAAAGTGGTTCGCACTGTCAAAAAGTGTGCAGACCGAATCATTCTATCAAAAATGACCCAAATCAAATCATATTGCCTCCGAGACCAAGGAATATAGGTAACTAAGTCCATATTACTCATTTCTCTCTTCTATTCGGACAAATTAATTTCTTGATACAACCCTTCTGGCCTTATGTGCTTAACCTTAACTTTTTGACACACCATGCACTTAGCCACAAAATTAGCTACATCCCTCTTCTTACCATTCCACCAATAGATCTCCTTGAGATCATGATACATGTTAGTCGAGCTGGGAAGAACAACATAGCACGACTCATGCATCTTAGCCAAAACCTTTTATTGCAACCCATCGACACCAAGAACACATAACCTCCTTTGGTATCATAAAGTACCTTCACCATTTATCTCCAACACCACTACCCTTTTCCTACCAATGTCACTCTTAATTTTCATTAAGATAGGATCAAACACTTGCTTCACCTTAATATCGGCACAAAGAGATGATCAAACAAATTCTTGCACCACCATACCACCATTCTTGAAGTCTATGAGGCAAACTCCAAAATTAGTAAAGCAGTAAATATCCTACACCAATTCCTTCTTTTGTTCTCCCACATAAGTCAAAATCCCCATGGATAACTTGCTAAGAGAATTAGTAATCATATTAGCCTTACCTGGATGATAATGAAGACTCATATCACAATCCTTGAGAAGCTCAAGCTATCTCCTCTACCTAATATTAAACTCTTTCTGAGTGAATACATGTTGTAGACTCTTATAATAAAAAAAAGATATCAATGGGAACACTATACAAATAATGTTTCCATATTTTTAATGTAAGTACAACTTTCAATAGGTCTAAATCACGAGTAGGATAATTCATCTCTTGTACCTTCAACTACCTGGTGACGTAGGTAATAAACTTTTTATGCTGTATCAACATACAACTAAGCCCTACCCAAGATTTATAATAATAAACCATGACCCCATCATTGCCTTTCGATAAAGTCAGAATTGGAGCCAAAGTTAACTTATCCTTCAACGTCTCAAAACTCTCTTCACAAGTATTTGACCTAGAGAACTTAACCTTATTCTGAGTTAACTTAGTCAAAGGAGAAGGTATCATTGAAATCAATCTATAAACCGCCTTTAATATTCAGCTAAACCCAAGAAGTTTTGACTACCAGATGGAGTAATAGGTCTTGGCCACCTCTTTACCAAAAAAACTTTCTGCAGATCAACCATGATCCCTTGACTAAAAACAATATGATGAAATAAAGTTACAACATTAAAAAAAAACTCATACTTGGAGAACTTGACATACAGTTATTGTTCCTTTAAGGTCTGCATGTAATACCCCATAAAATCCTCTTCCAGTCTAAGCCTTAGAGCGTATTTGGTAAAGCAAAAATCTGAGACAAAATGTTTCAAAAATATACACCCAAGTATAAAATACTTTTAATCGTGTGGGAATATATTTGAGCGTTAATTAAGATCATAGAGGTCCCCTAACTTATGGAAGTGTTGAAAACTTTCCTATCATTCAAGTATTAGTGACCATAAAAGTTTAGGTCAACTTCAATCTACCATAACTCGTTGTATATGAAGAACTCGGTGGCTTTATGTATATCAAATTAAATATCTTTTAATTAGTGAAACTCCATAACTATCAGGGATAGGACCGTGAGATTGAAGATGAACCCCAAAAGTAGGATGCACCCCTTCAACATTACCCGCAGGTGGGATAGAAGAAATCTTTTGTGTTCTATATCTACGAGGCACGATCTGAAAGATGCACAAACAGGGATTAGATAAGATTCTAGAACAGAGACTCCAAGCTTGAAAATAGAGTACCAAGAAAGTAAAACATTCCAAAATTCCTTATAGCCTCTCCTTTATGAGGGTGGTGCGCTA
Source organism: Capsicum annuum (assembly GCF_002878395.1). NCBI lineage: Eukaryota > Viridiplantae > Streptophyta > Magnoliopsida > Solanales > Solanaceae > Capsicum > Capsicum annuum. The sequence continues at coordinate 16,172 of NW_025892965.1, forward strand.
CACACACCTAAAAGAGACTCTACGTGATATGGATCTGAGGAATCCCAATTGAACATGAACCTAGGCTCTGATACAAACTTGACCTACCCTGGGGCCTTGTCGTAATGGTTGTCCCTAGTCTAACCAAGATCGGAGACCACCCCCATTACCCAACTAACCTCCAGTCGCCTATCCTGACTTGGCAGGTTTTGGAGTATGTAACAAAGTAGTGTAACTACTCACATAAAGAATCTAGAAATAGATCAGAACCGTGACTGACCCAATTATGTCTAACCATCCCATAACCATAATCCAACCATACAAAACCACTATAAACAAGGACATAAACTAAGACATACCAATAATTTTCGAAAACATAATATAATTAATCCCAAAATATAATATAATGGATATTGAGAAATTATGTCTGAGGTGCCAACCTCCCAGCCTATTCTAATGGAAAGGTTGACACCTATACCTATCTCGCCCATTCAAACCCATAGAAGTACCACAAAGACTCTAAAACAGTAATGAAATTCAGTTGGGACGTTCCCCAAACCTTTTCAATAACCAATATCAAAAGTAAAACCAAAATGTCTAAAAATACCCATAATATTAAATGATGTCTTCCAAAAGGATGAAAGCTTACCACTTTATTCCAAATGCTAATCAAAAGTCAATAACTATGTAGGAGAAGTAGAACAGTCATTTCCTGCATTGCATGGGTATGCAGCTGCTAGTAGATAGGGCTAGCGAGCGATCACTAGCATGATCTCAGGGTAAGGACAAAATAATGCCATTTATAAAACACAGTAAAACCTTCTATATGCATACAACCAAACATAAAAATATAACAATATCAGGAAAGGGGATAGGGTTTATCATGACTTTAAAACCTTTACCTGCACTATGTAACTTTTCCATCATAAACCATCCACGAGCTATATGGGTTCAGCTACCCCTGTTAAAAGGGCCCCATTGTGTGTAGCCGCATAACAAGGGTAGTATCCAAAGGTATGACTAGTACATGCCAAAAATAAAGAGTGACATCATGCACATGGTCATTAAGAACAACCTCATATCGTCAAATATGAGTTTCCTTATTTTGTCCCCCCAAAACCTACACCTTTCGTAGCTTTGCTACACATTCTGCTATTATTTTCTAATTAAAACCAGTTTCCAAATATCCAAACCATTAAACATTTGTTAACAAAGGCCATTGATATTGGTATCATCATACCAACCCTAACTTGCAAGTATAATACATCGAAAACCATTTATTGATTTAAGGGGACTTTGAAGTGCCCTTCTATTTACCATATTAAACCACTTGGGAGACTTCCAGGTTCCCCACTAGCATAACCAATTAGGCATTTTGTTTTCAAACCATTTAAACAATTCATAATTCATTGACCAAGTTTAAAAATTGTAAGAGTTCCATTAAAAGAAGTCAATACAATGAATATATCTCTATAAGCATTTTGTCAAACATATTAGGGGCATAATATGACCCAAAACCAATCCAATTACCAATAAATCATTCCCATTAAATCTAATTATTCAAAACCATCATTAATGCAGATAAAAGCATATATAAAACCATGAAAACTATAACCAACCATTTAATATCAAAACCCCCAAATAATATTTGAAAGACAAAATCAATTAATAGTAAAACCATGAAAACATTCATATAAACCATGCCTTTAGGTAAAATTATCTGTAATGGAATAGAACATGCCTTAAACCGAGATGATGATGGAAAGAAATCACCAAGACAATCCCTAAAATGATCCTTTAGCTGAAACCCTAGCTCTCCTTGCCCAAAAGCTTTTAAGATAATTATAAAGTGTTTAGGAAGAGTTTATAAGTATTAATGAATAGAATAATAGGGTATATAACCTCAAAAGTGGGTTAAAAGTCAGAGTAACCTATAAGGATAAGTTGGTAAATGTCTAAAATACCTCCTATTAAGTTGCAAAAAAAACCATCACTGGGATACCCTCACAATACGATCGGTATCCACCACTCATTTCTTAAACCTCAACCCTTAGACCAAACATTATCTAGTATACCACTCATTCAACCAAGTAATAACCATAACATATGCTCCATATCTATGACCCGTATCATTGGAAAAATAAAATACACGGAGGATTGAACACTTTCTACAATACGAGTCCCTGGTATGATTTGTGCCCTGACCTACATCTAATGGTGAGCCACTCATACTAAGATCCTACCAATGTAACCAATACTAAGATTAAGTTAAGGAATCACATAATCTGTAACTACTAATATGACTCGTACCCTTAAGTTGTATCCATTCTAGTAACCAAAATCCATCCCACCAACCAACACTGGTTAGTATACAACCGGATCAAACAATCAATACCCCAACATATGGCTCATACCCATGAGTCATATTGGGTTTAGAGATTAGAATTCCTTGAAATTTTATAAGGTTCCAAAACTAGGGTGTTTCAGCAAGTGTACACTTCACATTGTCTTTCAAAAATATTTACTTGTCATGACAAATGAGCAAAAGTAAATAACCTATTGCAATCCCCCATAAGGCTGGAAGTTACACAGAAGATAGCATAATCCACCACCGTCATTTATAATTTTTAAATACTCCACTAGAATCCACTTATATAATTTAATGTTATAGTCATTTTATCTCTTTCAGACTTACCTAAATTATTCTTTTCAAGACATACCTAAATTAATCTTTTTAATCTTGTACCCTAATATTGTTATGTCATAATAAGTATATCATCATAGCATAATATGCATATCCTAATTCAAACTATTAAATACAACCAATATCCAAACTTGAACCGGTAAATATAATCTATTATCAGACTTTAATCAACAAATATATAATTAGTGTCATAATCTACCCCCAAACCCAAAATGAGTAAATATCACTAATAACATAACCATTCTCTAGACTTGAAAGAATAAATAAAAATATGTCAATATAATTAATAGTATCATCAATAGCATAAGTAATAGCCTAATCAATTGGCGTCGACCCTCACATAAGCCAACATAACCCTCAAACATCAAAGTTTCTCATTTTTACCTCAATATGCATTTATAAGAATCTAAAAACATATATAGGTCTATGAATGAAATTCCCTAAACCTCTACCCTTTCAAATTTCCTAAGTTTTGAACACTTTAATCATCTTATGACTTACCCCATTAGTCGTATAGCGCGTTGATGAGTTTAGTAACCCAAGTCATCTGTTGTTCAGTGTATTATTCGACAAGTTTTATCCTTGTTATAAAAGACTCCATACGAGTCATATGTTGATGTGATGAGAGGGTTGAGTCCAATCGTTTATTGTCCTACCTCTAGTTCTTGTTGTTCTTTCTTCGATACAACTAGACCGTACCATTGGTATAGACAAGTGATGAGTGGGGAAAGGGAGTCGTAAGTTATATAAAGTGTGGTTGTTTCCAACCTTATATCTTGGTAAAGACTTAATGGTACTAGTCTTAGGTTGTGGTGATGATTTGGAAGGGAAACATGTAACCTCATGCAAGTTTGCTGCAACTTTAAGCGAGGGCTACTTTGGACATTTCCTACCCCAATACCTTAAGACCCCACATCTTATAATACTAGTTTGTCATCCTATATACTTATTAGAAAAATTAACACACTCTCTAAACCCTCCCTAAAAACCTCTCAAGAAGATTGGGCTAGGATTTCTTCACGGTTGCCATCTACAGTCTTAAGGATCAAAATCACTTCATAAATTTTTCAAGCAAGTAATATTACTCCTCCTCATTGTTAGCTCAACAAAAAAGATGTGTTTAAATGTTGGTTTTTATGATATTGTTATGGTTTTGACTAAATAGTTGGGGGTTTTGGATGTTGATTGTTTAGTAATGTTTCACATGGTTTAGTTATGTTTTTGATAAAATTATAACATTATGGGATTCATGGTAATGGTAAATAGATTTAGGGGTATTTTTTTTCCACATAATACTTGGTTATGGTTTTGAAAATTATGTTCCCTCAACCTATTAGTTAAAATGCCAATGAGAATGATTTTGTCACATAGTTTGACTACTAGTGAAATCTTTGCCTTGTATAAAAGGTAATTGAACCTCAGTGGTCAGGTGGATTTTAAATAGTTATGTAATTACATGGTGGACATGGTATATGTTTAATTGGAAACTTTGGAATCTACTTAATTTAATGGTTTTGCTACTTTATATAAGGATCGATTTGCAAGGTCTAATTTTTGTATGATGATACCAATTGTTAATGCCTAATTGAAAGACTCCATGGTAATTATTTCGAATGTGTAATTAGTTTTAATATGGGCTTAAAGGGGGTTGTTCTAGTAAATCCATGGATGTTGGAGGTCTTGGAGAGCCAAAAACTGGAAACTCATATTTGTCGATGTGAGGTTTGGACATGGTAACCTTGTGCATGATGTCACACATATATTTTGGGAGATGCACAAGTGATCTTATATTTTTCTATGCTTAGTGTGGCTAATATGTGTCGGGGCTATTTCAGTAGGGGAATATAAACACAATAGCTTATGGGTGGACATTAGGACAGTAGAGCTACACAACCCAGGTCATAGTTTTAAATACATATTAAATCGTGTTTTATTTCTAGGTAGGGTATACATACATATATGTTTATATCTGATTGCATATGGTTATTCCACTTGGTTTTGAATAATGGCATTATTTTATCTTTAATTGTGAGCTACATACTAGTGTTCACCATACTAACCATCTTCGAAGTTGTATCCCTACATATTACTGGAATCGGGCATACTATCACACCTCCTGCTTAGTAAATTGGTGATTTGTTAACAACATGAGATAGACTAAAGTGGTGAACTTCTATTCTTTGGAAGGCCCATTTCATGTTATGGTTCATCTTATGTCTTTACTACTTCTTGGACATTTGTTTTAGGCTATGGTCAGGAGCATGTCCTAACTAGATATTCTTCGAAATTTCTTAGATACTTTATATGACAACTACTGACTTATGTATATCATGGATTTTTTGGTTTGGTTTGGATCATATGACTTGGTTGGGTTGGTCTTTCTTTTTGACTTATCCCAAAGTTATTTAATTCTAAATACTCTATCTTGTTATATAATTGGAATTCATCCGAGGCGAGTTGTATATTAGTTGGTTAGATTGGGTATAGGAGGTTTTCTCTACTCCTTGTTAGACTTAACATGCCTGACACTACAAGGCCTTTGTTATGTTAGATTGGTATCAGAATGCTTGGTTAATGGTCATTTGTGTATCCATAAAGTCGTGTTGACTAGAATATTTTTATGGTTTTATAGGACGCCACATTTGTAAGAGAGAGGCAATGAGATATTAAAAAATGTTTCACTTTCTTATTGTCTTACTTTAAGCTATAGAGTCTAAGGTCTTGGATTCCTTAATTCTGGTCTATTCGCCTCCAAATCATACCTCCTAGATGAGCTGAAACTCAAGAAAACTCCTCTGTTCCACTTGGGGATATTGTTAATGGGACACGTCCTACTTCTAGGGTCTAGACTTGGTATAGGTTTTCAATTAGTAGTTACCTTTCTTGAGTTCCCCCAGTTTATTCTAGTCCTCTGCTCCTTAGGTTTCGTGATAAATTCTCAACTTCATTAGTGAATTCATATGTTGGATCAGTGAGTAACTTCTTAGTCTAATTATAGTAATCTATATTTTGAGGCCAACAGGTTTGGATAGTCCCTGAGGTTGGGACATCTAACTTCCACGAGTTTTAAGATTAGGAAGATGTAACACCCTGATTCGCTGAACCAAAATGCTACACGGTGCTCATGACCCCGAGGGACCACAAGGTAATCCATGACTGATATCTATACCTGTATACTACAAATCATGATATAATAATGCGGAATACATAGAACTGTAAGGCCATAAGGTTCAACTGAATAAAATTATGTGTGTGAAAATACCCAAAACAACTTAATCTGAAAGCTAAGTCTGAACGTAAATTTGAACATAAATCTGAAAGCCTCTAAACTATCTGAATAAGGAGTTGAAGGAACATGTCTCTAACTAACTCCGTGAAACTGAACTGAAGAAATAAATAAATGTATCAAATCATATTATCCTCGAATCAATGGGGACTCACTGTATCTCTGCGACTGGAATGCTACCTCTACTGCTGGGATGGAGCTCGTATCTCGGAACCTATGGTGTAAGATGAAAAGAAAGAACCATAGCACAAATGCGTCAGTACAACTTGAGTACTGAGTATACGAGGAAGGTAGGCTGAACATAAAGGGTTTCATGCATGAACAACAGTGACTGACTAATATGAACGTGGGAGTACAAACACACATATATAGAAAATGGGACCATGAATACGTGATAGCATGACCTTTAACCTAATACATGGTTTACTGATAACTGTCATGACTCATACTAAAACTGATAGCATGGACGACTGTATCTGACAGTCCTGTATATACAAAAATCTGAAGAACACCCTAAGTTCTTCTATTGAGACTGATACTGAAACTATGGGAAGTAGTATTTAACCGACATGCCCTATGTATGCCGTTATGGCTAAGCTGGGGTCCAATCTCTGCCTCGACTAGAGGGGTGTCAATACCGTGCCATGGGTAAGGACAGCCAGTGAGTGACCCTTATCTGGCGGGTACTCAATGAGAACGGTGGGAACCCTAAACTGACAGGTTAAGCCACCTTATCAACCCTAATCTGACGGGTTAAGATGTCTCAACCTATTCTGGCTACATAGTTCTGGAACACAAGGATGACTAGTAAGAATCACAACCTGAACTGGCAGGTGAGTTCCCATCCTTGGGCTCACTCGGTGCTAACCTCTACTCCCATCTGGAGGGACTGGACATGTATAACTTACTGTCCATGACTTAATCTTACAGAATTCCATTGACTGGAGGAATGTTACTAATATTTGACAACTTACTAAGATCATGAGATTTTCCTGAGTCACATGACTGACTGAAGTCTGTGGAATCATAGCTTGATTTTGGATATCGTGAAACATGACATGGCTCAAGGCACACAACTATGGTTTTCGGGTACATGTACCCCCATAACTCGGTAGGAGGAAACTAACACACATGACATGACTTGATTAAAAGATTTTAGTCCACAATTCACAATATCATAAGTAAGGCTTTCATAATGAGAATGATTCTCAACAAACTAACACATAATCGGGAATGCACACAATATGTATATACTTGCATGGCTTCAATAACATGGTCATTCCATATCACAACAATATCATGAGCATCTCGTACAACTTCTTCAATACAAGATATAGCACGGGGATCACGTTGAACATAAAATTAGAATATGGAATTGTCATTTAAGACTTATTATGTCATCAAAGCATTATTTCTATTCCCTTAGGTATTTTCACAAACACCTTATATGCACATCTTAGGCATAGGTGGATTCATCAAGATTAAAAATATTCAACAATAAATTTCACATATTTATACATTAAATACCACCATATCCTCACAATAAACATACCAAGATCCCATATTAGGCATTATCAAACTCCAACCACATGAACATCAACCACCAACAACATAAACATCATGATACAAAATTTAGAAGATGGTTCTTGAGCTTCATGGACGAATGGATTCCATGAATCAACTCACGCATACCTTAGAAGGATGATTCTTGATAATTGATGAAGGAATTTCCTTGAAATAAGATCTTCAAGCTTAGTTACGCAACCCTAGTTGTTTTTCTCTTTTAGTGCTCTTGGATGATGAGCTTTGAGGTGATAATGGGGTTGTAATACATTTAGAAGCTATATATTTCATAGGGTTAAGTTTAGGGACGTGTAAGGAGTGTTAAAAGACTTAATTACCCTTAAAATAACTCAAAACGGAGTATTTTTGGCACCTGAAACTGACTTAGGCAGCACCCAAAGTGTTTTCCTAAGCTAGGTTGCACAGCGCCTAACCAATCGCCTATGTTTGGTTGGGCGGCGCCTAACCAACAACCTATCCTTACTGTCTCTCATGAAAATGGGCATAACTTTTTGTTTGGGTATTGGATTAAGGATAAATTGGTATCGTTGGAAAGATAATTCGATTCCTTACAATTTGGTGGGTCTAAATCAGCCAAAATACCAAATTAACATCGAGTTATACTCTTTCAAAGATGGCCCTTGTAAAATCGAATACTAAAACTTGATTGATTCTAAAAATCTTAGCTTGTATTACCTTAAGTGACTCATATGAACATGCTTAATGCATCATAACCTATCCTATAA
>NW_025892965.1:27449-146997 GCF_002878395.1 Capsicum annuum
TTCCTGTATACCCACCAGGCTATGATAGTTTTACCCACTGGGGTAGAGACCAAAAAGGGCTCTGCTAGGACTTTGGGACTTATTCCAAAATCTCTTTCTATGTATAGAGTAACAAAAGACAAAGATGCACCTGGGTCTAGCAAAGTATAAACATGAACATGGAAAATTTGTAATGTACCAGTAACGACATCAGGAAAATTTTCTCAATCCTGCAGGGACAAAAGAGCATAGAGTTTATTTAGTCATTGCCCACTAGTAGCACTGGAAATGGCACCCTGCTGGTTTGGTCGACTGGAATGAGCTGTAGAATGATTTTGCTGACCCTGAAGACTTGACTGCAGACACTCCCTAATCCTATGGCCTGGCTTACCCAAACAAAAGTAGACATCACCACCGGCTATGCAAATGCCCTTGTGGTTCTTACCATAAGTCTGACAAAGGGGATTCGTTTGGGCATTTCTAACACTGCCCTGAGATTTAGAGCCTAGCTCTTTGTCTCTATTTCCTTCTATGAACTTCGGCACTGGAGTGCTGGCAGAGGAAGGAGCTGGAATGGCTAACTTGGAGTGAAACTGTGAAAGGTTTCCTTCATCTGACTTGGGATAAGAAAAGTTCAAGTTACCTGACCTTGATCTCTTCTGCTGCCTCTCCCTTGTATTAAACTTCTGCTCTTCTAATTGCTGGGCATGGGTTATGAGTCTTGCTAAGGTCATATCACCAATCAGAATTGCATACCTATACTCATTTACCACGTTATTATTGACCCCTGACATGATCTTGCTCGTCTTAGCTCTATTATGTGCAACCACATGAGGAGCATACCTGGCTAGCTGAGTAAATATGAGAGAATACTCCCTAACCGTCATATTCCCCTACCTGAGGTTGATGTACTCAAGAACTTTGGCTTCCCTCAAGTCTTGGAGAAAGAATCTATCCAAGAAGGCCGTGACAAATTCCTCCTACATGATAGGGCCTGTATCATCTAACCTCTCAGACTTCCACTGTTTATACCAATCATGAGCAACATCCTATAACTGGTAGGCGGCAAAATCATCACTCTCAATAGAAGTAACACCCATGATGTTGCTGACCTGCTAGACTAGGTCAATGAACTCCTGAGGGTTCTCATAAGACTTAGACCCATGGAAAGATGGAGGGTTTATTCGAGTGAGGTCCCGAACCCTAGCTGCATTAGGATTGGCCACTGGATTGGCCGGAATGACTGGTGGCCGTTCATTCTATACAGCCATGGACTGAGCAAGTATGGTAAATATGGCTCTAAACTCTGCATGGGAAACATGTTCACCCAAAGGATCTTCGGGCTCAGGAGATGGCTGGTTTCTTCTCTTTGGGACCATGGTCTGGAATAAGAGAAGAATGGATTAGACTAAGAGTTAACTTATGATTATGCTCACTAGCATGACATGAATAATGAAGAAAGGGAACTGTTCCTAAAGCATCTTATAGCCTCCCGCACAAAAATATGGCGTGCAACACACCCATGTACAAGACTCTACTAGATGTGGCTTTCAAAATTCCTAGGACTCTATTGAACCTTAGTCTCTAATACCAAGTTTGTAACACCCTGATTCACTGAGCCGGAATGCTACATGGTACTCATGACCCCGAGGGACCACAAGCTAATCCATGACTAATATCTGTACCTGTATACTACAAATTATGATATAATAATGTGAAATACATAGAACTGTAAGGCCATAAGATTCAACTGAATAAAATCATATGGGTGAAAACACCCAAAACAACTCAATGTAAAAGTTAAGTCTGAACATAAATCTGAAAGCCTCTAAACTATGTGAATAAGGAGTTGAAGGAGCACATCTCCAACCAACTCCATAAAATTAAACTGAAGAAATAAATAAATATATCAAATCATATAGTCCTCGAATCAATGAGGAATCACTGTGTCTCTGCGACTGGAATGCTACCGCTACTATTGGGTTGGAGCTCATGTCTCAGAACCTATGGTGTAACATGAAAAGAAATCACCATAACGCAAATGCGTCAGTACAACTGGAGTACTGAGTATATTAGGAAGGTAGGCTGAACATAAAGGGTTTCATGCATGAACAACACTGACTGACTAATATGAACGTAGGAGTGCAAACACACATATATAGAAACTTGGCCCATGAATACTTGATAGCATGACTTGTAAGCTAATACATGGTTTACTGATAACTGTCATGACTGATACATAAACTGATAACATGGAAGACTGTATCTGACAGTCCTCTATATACTAAAATCTGACGAACATCCTGAGTTCTTTTATTGAAACTGTTACTGAAACTATGGGAAGTAGTGTTTAACCAACATGCCCCATGTATGCCGTTATGGCTAAGTTGGTCTCCAATCTCTGCCCCGACTGAAGGGGTGTTAATACCGTGCCACGGGTAAGGACAACCTGTGAGTAACCCTTATCTGGCGGGTACTCAATGAGAACGGAAGGAACCTTAAACTGATGGTTTAAGCCACCTCATCTACCCTAATCTGATGAGTTAAGATCTCTCAACCTACGCTGGCTACGTAGTTCTGGAACACAAGGATGACTACTAAGAATCAAATCGTGAACTGGCGGGTGAGCTCCCATCCTTGGGTTCACTCGGTGCTAACCTCTACTCCCATTTGGAGGGACTGGACATAAATAACTGACTGTACATGACTTAATCTTATTGAATTCCATTGACTGGTGGAATGTTACTAATATCTTACAACTGACTAAGACCATGAGTTTTTGCTGAGTCATATGACTGACTGAAGTCTATGGAATCATAGCTTGAGTTCGGATATCATGAAACATGACATGGCTCTAGGCACACAGCTATAATTTTCAGGTACAAGTACCCCCAAGACTCGGTAGGAGAAAACTGACAAGCATGACATAACTTGATCACAAGATTTGAGTCCACAATTCACAATATCATAAGTAAGGCTTTCATAATAAGAATGATTCTCAACATACTATCACCTGATCGAGAATGCACACAACAAGTATATAGTTGCATGGCTTCAATAATATGGTCATTCCATATCACAAAAATATCATGATCATCTCGTATAACTTCTTCAATTCGAGACAATAGCATGGGGATCACGTTGAACATAAACTTAAAACATGGAATAGTCATTTAGGACTTATTATGTCATAAAAGCATGATTTCTATTCCCTTAGGTATTTTCACAAACACCTTACATGCATATCTTAGGCATAGGTGGATTCATCAAGTTTACAAATATTCAAACACCAATTTCACATATTTATACATTAAATACCACCATATCCTTGCAATAAACATACAAAGATCCCATCTTAGGCATCATCAAACTCCAACCACAAGAACTTCAACCACCAATAACATAAACATCATGATATAAAATTTAGAAGATGGTTCTTGAGCTTCATGGACGAAAGGAATCCATGAATCAACTCACGCATACCTTAGAAGGAAGATTCTTGATGATTGACGGAGGAATTTCCTTTAAATTGGATCTTCAAGCTTAGTTATGCAACCGTAGTTGTTTCTCTCTTTTAGTGCTCTTGGATGGTGAGCTTTGAGATGATAATAGGGTTGTAATATGTTTAGAACCTATATATTTTGTAGGGTCATTTTTAGGGACATGTAAGCAGTGTTAAAGACTTAATTACCTTTAAAATAACTCAAAACGGAGTGTTTTTGGCACCTGGAATTGACTTAGGCTGTGCCCAAGGGATTGCCTCAGCCAGGTTGGCCAGCGCCTAACCAATCGCCTATGTTTGGTTGGGAGGCACCTAACCAATCGCCTATCCTTACTGTCTCTCACAAAAATGGGCATAACTTTTTGGTCGGGTATTGGATTAAGGCAAAATTGGTATTGTTTGAAAGCTAATTCGATTCTCTACAATTTGGTGGGTGTAAATCAGCCAAAATACCACATTAACATCGAGTTACACTCATTCAAAAATCACCCTTCCAAAATGAAACACTAAAACTTGATTGATTCAACAACTCTTGGCTTGTATTACCTTAAGTGACTCATATGAACATGCTTAATGCATCATATGCTATCCTAACACTAGGAAATTCATTGTAAGTCATGTACTAAAGTATGAATCATAGGATAGGAGATTTCATACATAGGAATACTTATTCACTTCCAAGCTTAGAAACATGCGGGGTATTACAATATCTCCCCCTTGGGAACATTCCTTCTCGAATGAGAATTTACTAAGAAGGGATACAATACAATAGTACTTGAATTGAACATGAAGAACTGCAACTTGATCTCATGACTAACATGCTAAACATACTGAACTCGTGCATATATGATGCACGGACAACTGACATATGAATGTATGACTGAGTATGAAACAGTTAATAGGTACCAAGATTATACAAGAAACATGAACTTGAAACTGAGTAGGATTAAGGAGAAATGTTACCTTGAGCTTGATCTAAATTGGTGGGGAAGAGGTGACGATACTTGGTATGCATATCTGCCTCTTCTTCCTAAGTAGCTCCCTCATTAGACTAATTTCGCCAAAGAACCTTGACTAGAGGTACTTCTTTGTTCCTCAATCTATGAGTCTGATAATCTAAGATTTCAACTAAAATCTCTTCATAAGAGAGGCTGTTCTAAATGTCAATACCCTGAATAGGGACAACAACTATTGGGTTACCTATGTACTTTTTTAGCAAAGAAACATGGAAGAATGGATGGACTGAGGCTAAATCTGAAGGCAACTCAAGCTCATAAGCTACCTTGCCGAAGCGACAGAGAATTCTGAAGGGACCGACATACCGGGGACTGAGTTTCTCTTTCTTGCTGAACCTTTTCACTCCATTCAGAAGAGAGATCTTAAGATAGACATAGTCATTGACCTTAAACTCGATATCCTTTCTACGAACATTTGCATAGGACTTTTTTCGGCTCTGAGCAACCTGAAGTCTCTCTCTGATCAACTGAACTTTATCTAAGGCATCAAATATTAAGTCAGGACCTATGATTTAGGCCTCACTAACTTCAAACCAACCAATCGGAGATCTACATCTCCTACCATAGAGAGGTTCGAATGGAGCTATCTGAATACTAGAATTATAGCTATTATTGTATGCAAACTCAATCAAAGGCAAGTGGTCATCCCAAAATCCCTTGAAGCCAATTGCACACGCCCTTAGGATATCTTCAGGAGACCGAATGGTCCTCAATGCTTGACCATCTTTCTGAGGATGAAATGCTGTGTTGAGATGGACTTAGGTATCGAGACCCTTTTGGAACACTTTCCAAAAGTGAGAAGTGAACTGGGTGCCTCTATCTAAAATTATAGATAGTGAAACACCATGTAACCTGATGAACTCCCTGATATAGAGTTTGGCATAATCCTCGGCAAAATAAGAAGTACGTACAGGAAGGAAATGAGCTGACTTAGTCATTCTATCTATAATGACCCAGACTGAATCATGCTGATGAAGAGTTCTAGGCAAACCCATCACGAAGTCCATGTTAACTTCTTCCCACTTCCAAGTAGGAACGGTGAAATCTTGCATGGAACAACTAGGTTTCTGATGCTCTATCTTAACCTGCTGATATGTAGATCACTTAGCCACAAACTCTGAAACTTCTCTCTTTATCCCATTCCACCAATAGATCTCCCACATGTTGCGGTACATCTTAGTGGCCCCTGGATGAATAGAGTATCGTACACTATGCACTTCTAAAAGAATTCGCTGCCAGAATTCATCTATACCTTGAACATATAGACGACCCTGACAACAAAGAACACCATCTCCACCTTGGGAGAAAACCTCGACTTCTTGATTCTGAACTGACTCTTTGAGCTTTACATGACTAAGATCCCTGTCTTGTTTCCCTTTCACCTCAAAAACTAGAGATGACTCTGAACTACTATGAACGCATACACCACCCTCTAAAGAATCGACTAAGCGAATGCCTAGTCTGGTAAGCTGATGGATCTCCTGAGCAATTTTTTTCTGACTATCCTCAACGTGATAAATACTACCCATGGAGAGTCGACAAAGTGTCGCCCACAACATTGGCCTTCCCTGGATGATAAAGAACACTCATGTCATAGTCCTTCAAGAGCTCTAACCACCTTCTCTGGTGAAGATTGAGATCTTTCTGGGAAAAGACATAATGGAGGCTTTTATGGTCTATGAAGACATCTACATGAACTCCATAGAGATAATGCCTCCAAATCTTCAACGAAAAAACTACCGCTACTAACTCAAGATCATGAGTAGGATAATTTTTCTCATGTGGCTTTAACTATCTGGATGCGTAGGCTCTGACCTTACTATGCTACATGACGGCACAACCTAAACCCACTCTGGATGCATCCCAATACACTATAAAACCGTCTGAACCATCTGGAATAGCTAGAACTGGAGCTGAGGTATGTCTAATCTTCAACTCTTGAAAGCTTTTCTTACATGAATCTGACCACTAAAACTTAATCTTCTTTTGAGTCAATTTGGACATGGGAGATGCAATAGAAGAAAATCCCTCAACAAACTGTCTATAATCGCCAGCCAAACCCAAGAAACTCCTAATATCTAAAGGAGATACGAGTCTGGGCCAGTTTCTTATAGTCTCAGTTTTCTGAGGATTTACTCTAATGCCATTAATGGATATAATATGGCCAAGGAATGCTAACGAAAATTTGCACTTGCTGAACCTAGCGAATAACTGGTGATCCCTGAGAGTCTGAAGAACAATCCTGAGATGGTCTGCATGATCATGCTCTACGCAAAAATAGACAAGAATATCATTTATAAAGACTAGGACAAACATATCGAAGTACTGCTTGAACACACAGTTCATCGAATCCATAAAAGCTATAGAGGCATTGGTAAGACCAAATGACATGACAAAAAATTTAAAGTGACCATACCAAATACGGAAAGCAGTCTTCAAAATGTCACATTCTCTAACTCTGAGCTGATGAGAGCCTGATCTGAGGTCTATCTTGGAGAAGTAACTGGCACCTTGAAGTGGTCAAATTGATCATCAATCCTGGGAAGAGGATATCTATTCTTGACCGTGACCTTGTTGAGTTGACGATATTTAATACACATCCTGAGAGAATCGTCTTTCTTGTGCACGAATAATACTGGCGCACCCCATGGGGAAACACTGGGTCTGATGAATCCTTTATATAAGAGCTTTTTCAACTGATATTTTAGTTCCTTGAGTTTTGTTGGTACCATTTTGTATGGCAAAATAGAAATAGGTTGAGTATCCAGAAGAAGGTCTATGCCAAAGTCTATTTCCCTTTCGGGAGGAATGCTTGGAAGATCTTCGGGAAATACATTTGAGTATTTATTAACAATAAGGACTATTTCAAGGTTGGGAGATTCAGAACTGGAATCTTTAACATGCACGAGATGATACACACACCTCTTAGAAATCATTTTCCTTGCCCGAAGGTAGGAAACAAGTTGACCCCTGAATGCTGAAATGCTACCCTTCAACTCTAGGATGCGCTTATTCGGGAACTGAAACTAAACTATCCTATTTCTGCAGTCGACTGTGGCATAGCAGGAATAAAGCCAATCCATGCCAAGAATGACATCAAAATCTGTCATCTCTAACTCTACTAAATCTACTGACATGGATTTCTGAGATATCATAACCGGGTAGTTCCTGTATACCCGCCAGGCTATGATGGTTTTACCCACTGGGGTAGAGACTAAAAAGGGCTCTGCTAGGACTTCAGGATGGATTCCAAAATTGCCTGCTATGTATGGGGTAACAAAAGACAAAGATGCACCTGCATCTAGCAAAGCATAAACATGAACATGAAAAATCTATAACTTACCAGTAATGACATCAGGAGAATTTTCCTGATCCGCTCGAGACTAAAGAGCACAGAGTCTATTTAGGCGTTGCCCACTGGTAGCACTGGAAATGACACCCTACTGGTCCGGGCAACTAGATTGAGCTATAGAATGATTTTGCTGACCCTGAAGACTTGACTGCAGAAACTCCCTAATCCTGTGGCCTGGCTTGCCAAACCAAAAATAGATATTACTACTGTCTCTGCAAATGCCCTTGTGGTTCTTACCATAAGTCTGACAAAGAGGATTCGTTTGGGCACTGCTAACACTGCCTTGAGATTTAGAGCCTGGCTCTTTGTCTCTATGATGTCTCTGAACTTCGGTACTGGAGCACTGGTAGAGAAAGGAGCTGGAACGGCTGACTTAGAGTGAAACTGTGAATGGTTTCCTCCATCTGACTTGGGGTGAGCAAAGTTGAAGTTACCTGACCTTGCGCTCTTGTTCTGCCTCTCCCTTGTCTTAAACTTCTACTCTTCTACTTGCTGGGCATAGGTCATGAGTCTGGCTAAGGTTATATCATCGATCAGCATCGCAGACCTACTCTCATTTACCATGCTATCATTGACTCCTGACATAAACTTGCTCGTCTTAGCTCTATTATCTTCCACCACATGAGGAGCATACCTGGCTAGCTGAGTAACTCTGAGAGAATACTCTATAACCGTCATATTCCCCTACCTGAGGTTGATTAACTCAAGAACTTTGGCTTTCCTTAGCTCTTAGGGAAAGAATCTGTCTAAGAAGGCCGTGATAAATTCCTCTCACTCTCTAGAGCCTGTATCATCTAACCTCTCAGACTTCCACCATTTGTACCAATCATGAGAAATATCCTATAACTAGTGGCTTGCTAACTCAGCACTCTCAGTAGAAGTAACACCCATGATGTTGATGACCTTCTAGACTTGGTCAATAAACTCCTGAGGGTCCTCATCAGACTTAGACCCAAGGAAAGATGGAGGGTTTATTCGGGTAAAGTCCCGAACCCTAGCTACTTTGGGATTGGCCACTGAATTAGCCGGAATGACTGGTGGCCATTCATTCTGTACAGCCATGGACTAAGAAAGTATGGTAAATACGGCTCTAAACTCTAAATGGGAAACATTTTCACCCAAAGGATCTTTGGGCTGAGGAGATGGTTGGTTTCTTCTCTTTGGGACCATGGTCTGTAATAAGAGAAGAATGGATTAGACTGAGAGTTTAACTTATGATTATGCTCACTAGCATGACATGAATAATGAAGAAAGGGGACTGTTCCTAAAACATCTTATAGCCTCCCGTACATAAATATGGTGCGCAACACACCTATTTACAAGACTCTACTAGATACGGCTTTCAGACTTCCTAGGACTCTATTGAACCTTAGGCTCTAATACCAAGTTGTTACACCAATTTGTTGAACCGGAATGCTACACGGTGCTCATGACCCCCAGGGATCATAAGCTAACTCATGAGTGATATGTATACCTGTATACTGCAAATCATGATATAATAATGTGGAATACATAGAACTATAAGGCCATAAGGTTCAACTAATTAAAATTATATGGGTGAAAATACCCAAAACAACTCAATCAAAAAGCTAAGTCTGAACGTAAATCTAAACGTAAATCTAAAAGCCTCTAAATTATCTGAATAAGGAGTTAAAGGAACATGTTTCCAACTAACTCCGTAAAACTGAACTAAAGAAATAAATAAATGTATCAAATCATAGTCCTTAAATCAATGAGGACTCACAATGTCTCTACGATTGGAATGCTACCGCTACTGCTAGGCTGGAGCTCATGTCATGGAAACTATGGTGTAACATGAAAAGAAAGCACCATATATAAAAAAATGCATTAGTACAATTGGAGTATTGAGTATACGAGGAAGGTAGGCTGAATATAAACGGTTTCATGCATGAACCACACTGACTGACTAATATGAACGTGGGAGTGCAAACACACATATATAGAAAATGGGACTGTGAATATGTGATAGCATGACCTATAAGCTAATACATGGTTTACTTATAACTGTCATGACTGATACTGAAACTGATAACATAGACGACTTTATCTGATAGTCCTGTATATACTAAAATCTGAAGAACGCCCTAAGTTCTTTTATTTAGACTGATACTAAAATTATTGGAAGTAGTGTTTAACCGACATACCCCATGTATGCTGCTATGGCTAAGCTGGGATCCAATCTTTGCCCCGATTAAAGAGGTATCAATACTATGCCATGGGTAAGGATAGCCTATGAGTGACCGTTATCTGGCAGGTACTCAATAAGAATGGTGGGAACCCTAAACTGACAGGTTAAGCAACCTCATCAACCTTAATCAGACGGGTTAAGATGTCTCAACCTACACTGGCTACGTGGTTCTGGGACACAAGTATGACTACTAAGAATCACACACTGAACTGGCAGGTGAGTTCCCATCCTTGGGTTCACTCGGTGCTAATCTCTACTCCCATCTGGAGGGACTGGGCATGAATATCTGACTGTACATGACTTAATCTTACTGAATTCTATTGACTGGTTGAATGTTACAGATATCTGACAATTGACTAAGATCATGAGTTTTTCCTTAGTCAAATGACTGACTGAAGTCTATGGAATTATAGCTTGAGTTTGGATATCGTAAAACATGACATGGCTCTAGGAACATGGCTATAGTTTTTGGGTACAAGTACCCCCATGACTCGATAGGAGGAAACTAACACACATGACATGACTTGATCACAAGATTTGATTCCACAATTGATAATAGCTTAAGTAATGCTTTCACAATAAGAATGATTCTCAACAAACTAACACATGATCGGGAATGCACACAACATGTATGTACTTACATGGCTTCAATGACATGGTCATTCCATATCGCAATAATATCATGAGCATCTCGTACAACTTCTTCAATTTAAGACAATAGCACGGGGATCACGTTGAACATAAACTTAGAACATGGAATAGTTATTTAGGACTTATTATGTCATAAAAGCATGATTTCTATTCCCTCAGGTATTTTCACAAACACCTTACATGCACATCTTAGGCATAGGTGGATTCATCAAGATTACAAATATTCAACCACCAATTTCACATATTTATACGTTAAATACCACCATATCCTCACAATAAACATACAAAGGTCCCATCTTACGCATCATCAAACTCCAACCATATGAACATCAACCACCAACAATAAAAACATTATGTTACAAAATTTAAAAGATGGTTCTTGAGCTTCATGGACAAATGGATTCCATGAATCAACTCACGTATACGTTAGAAGGAAGATTCTTGATGATTAACGGAGGAGATTCCTTGAAATTGGATCTTCAAGCTTAGTTATACAACCCTATTTTTTTTTCTCTTTTAGTGCTCTTAGATGATGAGCTTTGGGATGATAATAGGGTTGTAATATGTTTAGAAGCTGTATATTTCATAGGGTTAAGTTTAGGGACGTGTAAGGAGTATTAAAAGACTTAATTGCCCTTAAAATAACTCAAACAGAGTGTTTTTGGCACCTGGAACTGACTCAGGCGGTGCCCAAGTGATTGCCTAAGCTAGGTTGGGCGGCACCGAACTAATCACCTATGTTTGGTTAGGCGGTGCCTAACCAATCGCCTATCCTTACTGTCTCTCACAAAAATGGGCATAATTTTTCACTCCGGTATTAGATTAAGGTTAAATTGGTATCGTTGGAAAGCTAATTCGATTATAAACAATTTTTTGGGTTTAAATCATCCAAAATACCACAATAACATTTATTTATACTCATTCAAAGAATACCCGTGCAAAATTGATCACTAAAACTTGATGGATTCAAAAACTCTTAGCTTGTATTACCTTAAGTGACTCATATTAATATGTTTAATTCATCATAAGCTATCCTATCACAAGGATATTAATTGTAAGTCATGTACTCAAGTATGAGTCATAGGATAGGAGATTTCATACGTAGGAATACTTATTCACTTCCTAGCTTAGAAACATATGGGGTATTAAAAAAGAATGCTTAAGGTTTTAGTGGTAGATATAGGGCAAAATGGCCTAATTCAAAGTAAGTGATTTTCATTACTTTTGTATGGCTAGTGTTCCTTACCTAAAGCTAATGATTGATTATTTCCTTCTTTATGATAGGGTATTTAGGGAACGTAGAGCCCAATCGCAGACTGGATAGGCTCAGTATACTCCGTTTTACACTCTCTATAGATTTTTCATACACTACACCATGGCTAGTGTGTGAAAGAGAGATCTTCAATGTTTTATTTATGGTCAAATTGGTGATATGTAGCGTGATTGTCATTTTGGAGTTGCATCTAGGCTAACAAGGTTCCTATCCTCTTCATTAGTCCCTGCACTAAAGGGTACTACTTATTCTTCTTTTCTTGATCCTAGTACCGACATTGGTCTAAAATATGTTTTTTTTTCATGCTAGGACTATAAGACATCTACCAATAATGTTACTGGTATGTTGAAACTTTTCTCTGATGATGTTTAATATTTACTTGATTTGGGTTCCACTCTTTCTTATGTGACCTTATTTGTGGTTGTGTATTTTGGTTTGGGTCCCGAGTTTGGTTTAGACCCTTTTTTATTTCTACCTTGATGGGTGACTCTATGGTTACTAGAAGACTCTATATAAGTTGTATGGTTTTTATGGGTGGTCAAAAAATAATGGTGGATCTATTTAAATTAGATATGGTTGATTTTATGTCATATTAGAGATGTAATAGTTGCAATCATTCTATGCGTCTCTAGACTATCAGACTCATAAGGTTATCTTTAAATTCTTTAATGAGTCAATTATTGAGTCATAGGGTGGTTCCCTAGTTCCTAAGGTAAAGTTCATATCATATTTTAGAGATCGTAGATTAATCTTTAAGGGGTGTATCACTCTTTTGGTCCAGGTTAATGATACTAATTTGTAGGGTCGATCTTTATATTTCATCCCGATGGCAAATAAATTTGCTGAGGTCTTCCTAGATGACCTTTCTGGTGTCCTATAAAATAAGGAGGTTGAGTTGGGATTGATCTTACACTGAACACTCTCCCAATTCTTTTTACCCATATCGAATGGCTCTAGCTGAGTTAAAGGAGCTTATGGAACCATTAAAGGACCTTTTAGATAAGGTTCTCATCCATCCTAGTGTTTCTTAATTGAGTTCTTCTATTTTTTTATTCACAAAGAAGATGATTTCCTCTAGGTATGTACAGTTTATCGGTGGATGAATAAGTAACTTAGGGTGACCTCCTTGTGCGGTGAACTATATATGTATATTTTACATAGGGTACTCTATTAGTTGTGCCAGATAGTTGATAAACACCATGTTTAAACCTTAGATGTTGACTTTAGTTAAAGAAGTATGATAGTTCGAGGATACCAATGGGAGATTTATAAAGGGTAGATTGGCAGGATTGGTGAGCATGTGGAAGAAATGAGGTTGATTATTTAGGGTATCAAATAGTGGGGAAGTTATGATATATCATCCATAGGTCTAAGTTTAACTAATGTATTAGGGGATATGTCATTGAATAAGTTATGGCATGGATTTTGTAAGACTATGTTGAACCCTAGGTAGCATCTCAATGATGAGGTTTTAAGTATAAGAGAGCCAAGTGTCCCTAGTACGTGTCTATGGTGATACCCATTAAAGTGTAGTATTGTGCTTATGTATATTGTAATATGGAGATCGAGGGCTAACCTTAAATTTTCTCCTAGCGTGGACTTTAGGGGAAAGTCTTGGGGATTTTACTCCTATTCTAGCGATTCCCTCCAAGTTTAGTTAAGAGGATACTTTAGTAGTGTCGCACGAATTCTAATAGTGCTTATGCCTAAGTTTCGCATTCTACATATCACGTATGTTTATGATATATCCCCTGATCAAACAAAAATAATGGTTCTCAGAAATTCAAGCTTACAAGTTTTAAAACTATATGCCATTACCCTTATGGCCAATACATTCATATCTCACGCGATGCCAAGTTCTATATAGCAGTAGTTTAAAGAGGAAATCCTTGCCTTGTCCCTAAGATATGAATCTTAGCTTAACATTATATTACTTATGATATATGCAGTTGAGTTTCTCCTAGTGCCCAGTACTAAGGACTTGTGCTATGGTTTTTTAATATTGGAATAATCCTTCAATTATAACCTAGGTGGTTCCTATGAAGTACCTCATTCCTATTACTGTGCCTCATGTCGTAGGTCTCACCTTGAGTAGTATGAGTATTTGAGTATAAACACCCCCTCTTTAATGCTCACACTTTAGTTCCTTATTGACCCTTCTTATGTTAAGGTGCAGTGTCTATAAAAGCGAAGTAATGTTTTTGATAAGGGAGTAGATGTCCTTGGTTGTGACATCTTGGGGTGACTACTAAGGCTAAGGTTATAAGAGTAGATGGAAAAATAATATGAACTTTGTCCTATTAAATAGTTAAGGAGGAGATGTGCGGTGAAAACCTTTATGATATGTTGGTAGAAAGGCAGGCTTGAATTTTGGGGTTAATAGATCCGTAATTATTCTGTAATGTGACTTTAACTCCTTCATTAAGAGCTAAGGTTTCATGATTACAGTAGTACAA
The DNA here is from genome assembly GCF_002878395.1 of Capsicum annuum. Taxonomy (NCBI): domain Eukaryota; kingdom Viridiplantae; phylum Streptophyta; class Magnoliopsida; order Solanales; family Solanaceae; genus Capsicum; species Capsicum annuum. Next base: position 41,888 of record NW_025892965.1, read on the forward strand.
TGGGTAGTATTATCGGAATGGTGTAAAGTATAGGGTCCCATGACTTTCACTAAAACTTTAAACTTTGAGTTAGGACTTAACATGAAAGGGAGTAATACAGTTTGGTAAGGAGGGAAAGCTCAATCCATGTTATGTTACTCTGTACTTGGTTTTGAAAATGGTTTGTAATATTGCCTATGAGTTGGAGTTGTCATCTATCTTAAGCTCTTATCATTTGGTGTTTCGTGTTACGGAAGTATGTGGGTGATCCTTCATTGGTTGTTCCTTTGGAAGGGTTAGGTATTTCAGACTCTTTATCTTATGGGGTAGTCCTAGTTGACATCTTTGATCCGCAAGTTCATCTTTTGCAGACTAAGGATGTGGCTTCGATAAAGCTTTTTTGGATGAAACATGAGGTTGAGGAAGCTACTTGGGAAGTGGGAGAGGATATTAAGTCCAAGTATCCGTATTTGTTCCTTTTTCTTGATATTCGTGCTTAATGTAAGTATTGTAATTAAATCCATTATTTTTTGGTATTGTTAAAGGGATCTTTGAGGGGTAGTAATGTGTTAAACCATGATTGTGTTTCCTTAAACCCCTCATTTGAGGATGAATGATCCTAGTAGGGGAGATTCAAATTCCCCGAACCTTCAGCCTTTAAAATTTTCTTAGTTTTGAGCTCTCTGATCATCTTATGACTCACATAATGATTTGTTTGTTGTGGTGATAGGTCTAGGGTCCCAACTAGCATGTTGGTTAGGGTGTTATTGGTATCAAACCTCTTTTCTTAGTTAGGGTATCAAACCTCTTTTCTTGGTGACCACTTGGTGGTACTAGTCATAGGTTGTAGTGATAGATTTGAGGAGAAACTCATAACCTCATATAAGTTTGTTGCAGCTTTAAGCTTAGGTTATGTTGGACATTTCCCGCCCCAAGCCATTCAGACCTCATGTCTTATAAAACTAGTTAGTCATCCCTCATACACTTTAGAAGTTTAAAAACACTATATAAACTCTCACTAAAAAAACTCTTAAGAAGATTGGGCTAGGGTTTCTTCAAAGTGTTATCTAGAGGTTTAAGGATCAAAATATCTCTGGGAATTTTGGTAAGTCAAGCATGCTAATCCTATCTCATTGTTTGTTCGTCAAAAAGCATATGCTTCAATTTTTCTTTTTATGATATTGTTATGGTTTAACATAATGGTTGGAGATTTTGGATGTTCATGGTTGAACAATGTTTCACATGGATTAATTACATTTTTTTGTTCATGCTTTTTATATAATTTTGACTGTATGGGATGGAAGGTAATGGTAAATGGATTTAGGAGTACTTTGGATTCCCCAAATTACATTGGTTATGGTTTTGAAACTTATGTGCCATGGATTTAGGAGTACTTTGGATTCCTTTAATTACATCGATTATGGTTTTGAAACTTTGTGCCATCAACTAGTTTGGTAAAATGACAATGAGAATGATTTTGCCACATAGTTTGTGTGATTTTGTCACATAGTTCGAGTACTAGTGAAATCATTGCATTGTATTAAAGGTAATGGAACCTAAATTGGTCTGAATGGTTTTAAAAGGTTTGGAAAGGCCTTGGTTTCCATAGTATTTATTTAACTGTAAACTAGGTTTAATGGTTTTGGTATGGCATAAAAGGATAGACGTGCAAACTGTGATTTTTGTTTGACGATAACAATGATTAATACCTAATTAAAAAATTGCTTGGTAATTGATTAAAAAGTATAATTGCTTTTAATATGGGCTTAAAGAGGGTTGTGCTAGCAAAGCCGTGGAAGGTGGGGGTCCCGGGGAGACCAAATCTTGAAACTCATGTTTGCCGATGTGAGATTTGATCATGGTGACTGTGTTCATGATGTCAAAATTATATTATGGGAGATAAACTAGTAATCTGAGGTTTTTCTCTGGAACATACGGCTAACACATATCGGGGCACTTTCAACAGGGTGACCTGAACCCAAATTAACTGTGCATGGACATTATGATAGAAGAGCTACACAACCCAGGGTAAGGTTTTAAATGCATGCTAAACCTTGTTCCCTTTCCTGGTATGTTGTATATAAAGGTATATATATAATAGCATATGGATATTTGACATGATTTTAAATAGTGGCATTATTTTATTTTATCCCTAAGTTAGATGCTAGCCTTCACCATGCTAACTGTCTTTCGATGTTGTATCCCTTCCCCGATGAAAGAACCATCCATACTATCACACCTCCTGCTAAATGACTTGGTGATTTGGGGATAACTTAACTCAGACATAAGTGGTGAGCTTCCATTCTTTTGAAGTCCCATTTTATTTTATGGTTTATCTTATGTCTTTACTATTTCTTTTACATAGTTGGGGGCACGTCCTGAAAAGATATTATGAAATATCATAGGTTTTGACCCTTAGAAAATTTCCTAAAAATTCGTTCTTCGGTCCCAATACTATCCATGGGTATGAGTCATATGCTAGGGTACCAGTGGTTAAGTCTTATCAAATATTCACCAGTGTTAGTTGGTGAAATGGCTTTGATCACTCAAATAGGTAGGACTTAGAGTTGTGAGTCATGAGGGTTTGGTATGAGTGATAGTACAAACTCAATGGTGGGTAGTGTTTGATCCTCCTGCTATTTTATTCTTCCTAGGATACGGGTTATTGGTACGGATACGCTGTGTTTACAGCTTGGTTGGATGAGTCATATACTAGAAGTGTTTGATTCAAGGTTTGTGACTTTGATACGCGTGGTGGATACCGATTGTATAGGAGGGTAGACTCGTATGTGTCAATTGTATCCCTGTGATAGGTTTTCTGGGGATTTAAGCGAGTCTATTCTGAATATTTCCCTAACTAGGATCCACGACTTCAAGTACACTTGGAAGGTTATTTACCCTATTATACTATTCATTAACACATAAATTATTCCAAAACACTCCATAATTATGTCAAGAGCTGTTGGTGCAAGAAGGCTTGGATTTCATCTTACGAATTTCTTTGGGGCTTGCATTGGTAATTTGGTTCCAATAATTCTTTGGTTTAAGGCATGATTCTCTTTTGCCATTAAAATTTCAATTAAAGGCATGGTTATATGATTGATATCATTGTTTTACTAGTTAATTATCATGGTTTTCAACTATTTTTGGTGGGTTTTGATATTGAATGCTTGGTAATAGTTTCCTATGGTTTTAAATATGCTATTATATGAACTAATGGTGCATTCGGACAATCGGATTGCATGGTAATTTTTTAGTGGCTTGTGGAATATGTTTTGGTTATATTACACCCCTAAGGTGTTTGATAAAATGCTTATAAAGATATGTTCATTGAATTGGCTTCTATTAATGGAACTCTTGCCTATTTTAAATTAGATAAAGGATTTTTGCATGGTTTCAAAAGGCTAAAGGATAAATGGTTATGCTTATGGAGAACATGGAAGTTTCCTGATAAAGCTTAACTTACACATCAACTTCAGTGCAAAGCGATCATTGTCAATACATTTACCCAACTTTGGAGTCGGGGTCGAATCCATAAGGTAAAATATGTGGCAATCAAGTTAATTCAAAATATTAGATACAAGATAAATTCAAATAAAATGGTACAAAACGATAAAATGGGAGAGATATGATCCTACACTAGTATTTCATTTTGGGTTTTTCTAGTATAAATTCGGGGCTGCCAATAATTAGAGTTTTAACAATTAAACACACATCTTGGTTTATGCACTACTAAGGTAGTGACATGTGGGTGTTAATCATCACCATCAATTTAGTAAATCAAATATGAGTAGGCTTGGATATAGATTTTTATGCTAGTATTTCAACAAAACACCAAACTTTCAACCATTTATTTATTCAAATACCTAATTGGTGTGTTCAACAATTAGTAATCACAACCTCAATCTAGGCATCCCAAATTATAGGATGATACCGATGGAATAGTCAACCTCACAATCATCCTTATGTCTAAGATAGTTAAGATTTAGGAAACTACACATATGATTGTCTATCATTGCTTTGGTCTCCACACCCCTCTTTTGAGGAAGATATGGATTCCTAAAGTTCAGCCAAAACCCTTTTTCGAAGATGGCATGAACTTTCTAGAGCTTGGATCTTTCACTCCTCAAACCCATGTGGGTATTTGGGGATTTCATCCATCAAATCCCAACAAGAATAGCATATCAATGATAAAACCCATAAACAGGAACTACCAAATAGATGCCAACAGTAACAACCCACACACAGTTAAACCCTTATTCACATACAACCCCAATTGGAAGATTTAGCAACACATAAGATAAAAGGGCATAGACATACCCATACTATCCATTGAAATAACTTGATTTATATCTAAGCCAATGTTACTTCAAACATTGATCTCCCACAATATCAACAATGAAACTGAGCAAATATTCCACTTAGTAAGTCTCCAATGTATTTTTCACCAAAAATTTATATAATATTTTCTTCTCCGAAAATGGAGGCTATGTAGTCTTAAGCTAAAACCCAAAAAATTGGGGATGATAGAATATGATTATGAGACTAAGGTTTGAATCTTTTTGTCAAAACTAGGATCAGCCATGTGTTTCCAATTTTTCCCTAGGGCTTAATATTTTCGCTGAGCTGCGATTGCACCAACTTGGCCATGACACGGCTTCCGCAACCGAGATAGACTCATGTGACCATGGTTGATAAGCCATCTTTGACTTCTGCTATCATGGTCAACATACCATGACTGCGGTAATTGAGGCCCTTATGTTCTAGGTCTTGAGCTGCACTTTCTTTCTCCCTTTTTGATCATTTTGAGCTCCATTCCACATTTTTCCATCCCTTCAACTCTATGTCTGGAAAGAGTGGATATTAGTGCATTTAAATACAAATATGTCTAATTTATCCATCAAAAACAAGGAAGTGTAAATGAATGTTTAGTGAGAGTGAGTATTAAATCACCACTAATCAACACCCCCAACTTTATGCTATTGTTTTTCCTCAAGCAACACTGCCTCTCACCATGAGACATAATCGTTTATTCCCAAACTTCATGCCTTAAAGATCACAATGACTTTAACCATAGTCATTAAAACCAATAGCTCATTGCACATGGTCTAAGCAAATTTAACTACACCCCTTACTATAAAATTGCTATATTCAAGGTTACGTAGGACTTGAAAGAGTGATAAAGCAACAAAAACCAATTCTCTAGAAGTGATTCTATTTTGACCATAACTAAGGTATACTCCATTTAACTCATTACTGGGAGTTGACAAAATAACCAATCTCAACTTGTTTCATGTGGCAACCTCATAAGAGAAAGAATTCTTCACACAAAGCTATAAAACATGCAACAAGCAATTTTAAGTGGACAACTCTCTCCCACACAAAAGAAATCTCTATACAACAAGTCTCATACCATAGGTTTGCCCTTATTTTAAATTTCCACCACAATGAAAGTAAATGGTTGGATAGCTCAAATGTCTTTCTAATCTTGAAAGGTTGGTTTGGGATAGGGTAGGATATCATTGGGGAATAAAATAGTTACACCCTTCCTTTAACATCTACATGACACTTTTTCAATCCTCCTTTTTGACTATGGGCCACTCTTCTTTGTTTTCTCTCTTTTATCATACCTACCTTTTATTTCCTTTCTATACCCAACTTTTTATATCTCATTCTCTTGAACTTTCACGTAATTCTTTCTTTTGTTTGACTCTTTCTTCTTCTATTCAGTTATTTTAAATGTCTAGGTACATTAGGCATATGACTACATCTTCGTCGCCCCAAACTTACTTCCATCAATCTTTTCCACCCTCAAATTAGGATTTTAACTTCAAATTACATTTTATAGTTCAAGGAAGGTATGGTTCAATAAAAAAATAAAAAGAATGGCTTACGGTTTTGTAATGTGTTTGCCAATAAAAGGTCCAAAGGCTCAAAGTGGGTGACTAGGGATTATATTAATGATTGAGTAGGCTTTTTAGGATAGAGTGGGCTTTCAAAATAACAAAGGTGGCCTAAGATCATTTATCCAAGAAAATACTATTAGCATTATCTTTGAAAGAGTAATGGGGCAAGTTCTAGATAACACAAGTGTACAAGAGATGAATACCAAAACTCACAACACATGGCATGCAAAATTCACCAAGGGGCTCAAACGTCCCTCCGGTGAGGGATGAAATAGGAGTATCATTTTTTATTCATAAGGTAAGATTTATGAATCCACAAAAAGAGAAAAAATTTTGTTACAAAATTGCTCATGTCCATGACCTTGATTTTGTTATGAAATTTTTTTATGGAGGGGTTTGTTCGTTTTACATTATCACTACACAATTTGCTAAAATATGGAAAGAACCAAAATCTTAGTCTCACACTAAGGATAAAAGTAGGAAAAATACCTAATTGGCTATTAAGACTTGGCCAATGGTGTACAAAGTGACCCAAACTTTACAAAAACCAATGTCGCATGTACTATGACTCCCCTTGCATTTTTGACATTCATGTTGCAGGTACTCAGAATTCCCTGCACCTATGTCTCAAAACTAAAAAACAACACTAGTTATGCATCACTAAAATCCACAATAGAATCTAAAGTACTAAGAGAAGAAATAAAAACTAAGAGAAAAGCATGATATTCCATAAAACATGGACACCATCAGAGTGCCCAAATGAAACATCTCAAAAACATGACAAAATGTCATCCCAAAACAAAATTAAAAACATCATCCGGAATATCATCAAAACACTACCCAAGAATATCCAAGCACTATAAATATAGGGTCAGGCACCCCTAGTTGAAAAGCTAGCATTGTCGTCACTACCTAGGCAATAAGATAAGAGAAAATGATGCTCCCTAAATTAGATTTATGAACTGATATCTCCGGTATACCATGCATTATCTCCATCATCATCAGTACAAGACCACTTAGCAGGGTCTCTATCATCAATCTCAACACTCGGTGAAGGTAGACGCTATTTAGGTTTAAGAACTTTGAAGATGCCCTTAACCCCTCTCTATATCTTGTAGAGGAATTTTTCCCTCTTATTTACTCTCTCCACCTTCTTTTCTTGTGACGCCCTAAGGTCTCTTTGTGATATTATAAAAGATGAATATGTTCTCTCTAATTTGGAAATACTAGCACCCTGCTTTTTGAGCTCCTCTTGATATATTTCATAATCAAACTATGATGCATATGAGTAGTGCACAGTAGAGGACTCCCGCGGCCCTTGAGGTAATCCTGGAACACATTCCCTGATAGCAACAAGTCTGTCACAAAATTCTGGGATCTTCTCTAAGACTCCGTCCATAGGGATACTCTTTTTTAGGAGTAGCTTGGTATAAAGGAGGTCACTGTAAAACTGATGTATCATTCCGGAGCCATGAATCTTGTATCGTATAAGTCTCCGATTTTATAGCTGAGTACCTGTATGGAACACACTTCAGACCATTTTTAGTATTTTTCAAAGGAAAACTTATGCTAGATTAACAAGAAAAACGCATGTGGCAAAGCTATAGGAGATTCTAGGGTAAAAAGCAGATGTGTAGAAATTTGGATTTCTACAGACAACTGTCCTCAGGTATGGTGATCGTGGAGTATTGACCGCGATTGTGATACTTGAGACCACAGTCAACAGTTCTATTATCGCTTAAGATAAACCAAATTAAAACCAACTTTGTCTTCCAAATAGGTGCAAAAACATCATGATCAGATAAAATAAGCCTAGATTGCAAGATTTTAGCCCCAGACTTGAAGAATTCACATTGAACTCATTGAGACGTTGAATGAAACATAATATATACCTAAGTTTTGAACATTTTAGGCTAAAATATAGGTACTCTATACTTCCCCAAATGATGTGTATACACCTTACAGCTGCGTACCACAACCATAAACACAAACAAGTAATGTTTTGGCATTATAAAAATGAATTTATGCCTATTTCTAAGCTACATATCCCATACCTACAATCACAATAAAAGTGAAGGAGGTTGAGACTACATACCAGATAAATGATGGAAGGTTTGAAATATAATCATGGATACTCTACGCAATACCATTAAATAAGAGAATTTTGAGATACTTTTGAAACTGAATCGTGAGGGAAAAATGGTAGTTGGATTGTCATTTATACTGGTATAACCCTAATGTTAATCCTTTTTGTGCGATCACAGATTCTTGACCTATGTAATTGTGGTGATACAGACCACAATGCAATACATAAGGCCAAAATCTAGGCTTCTTCACTTCGCTGTTCAGTCCAACATTCCACGTTCGCAACTCCCTTTTTCAATTTCAATTAAAATTTCTCCGAGAAATCAATTTTTCATGGATTATTCATGAATAAATACAAAAATAAAATAGACTCTATCATGCATAAATAAAAGGATAGGGCAACTTTTTATGGTGTGATGGAGTGACTCTAATTGAATGCTTAGGTTAACAATGTAGCATGATACCTCCACCACTTTCTTTTATGCTTGTTCTTAGAAAATTTGAACCTCCCTTCTAACTTTTGTTCAATATTGAATATGTGGCAGGGGGATAGAAGATTCAGATCTTCCCATGTAAAACTTGTAAGATATGAGAACATAGAGAGCAAGCTTCAATCTCGCTATTTTGAAGATTTAAATCTCTTACCAAACATGACATCAAGCTTTCAGATTAGTTCCTTAGTTAAGAGTAAACACATCAATAGACCCTGCCTCATACATTTGAAGTTAAGTTACTTTATCAATGCTGGGTTGGGTTCCATGTGCTTCTTTAGAATATCAAAGTTCAAAATGTAGGAATCGTATTTTTTGCCCCACTATGCATCATTTGACTCGGTGAATGGATTCTCTTTACATCCTCGAGGCACAATGTTTAAAAGTAGGTTGAGTGAGGTACAACCCCTAATTTTTGAATTGCTTCCTCCAAAGATCCATCACCCAGAAATAAACTACGGTCATAATAAGAGGTATGTATTAATTCTTCTTTTGAATCTAGTACCATTTCTTTTAGTTTGGCCTCTTCATTCTCATATGAGTTGGATGATTTGGAAAACATTAAGGAGTCTTTACTACCAGGATCATCATCATAGATTGGTTTTTTTCTTGATAAACCTCTTCTTGAGGAGTGGGCATGGTTGTGATATTTGCAAGGATAATATTCCGGCCCCATTCCTTTGCCATGACATGTGCCTATGTGAACCCTATAGGATTGATGCATGTCTTGCGTGTTCGCACTGGTCATAGATACCTGGTCTAAAACAATTTGAAGCATTGCTTCAAAACCAATAAGTCCAGTTTATTTCTATTTCTTCCTCACATCATAGGATCTACAAATCTCATAAGAAGAACTAGCAATTTGGCTAGTATAATAGAGGGAGGGGCATTTAGGCAAACTTGACTTCCATATGAGGTACTACTATATTCACTATAAGATCGAGATGTTCAACCCATCTTGTTCCGAGAAGCATAGTTATAATCTCTCATGAAGTGTGGTTGGTCACAATATAGATATAGGCCATCAATATAGGCATTCCAACAACCAAATTAATATTTGTCACAAATTTCCATATAAAAAGTATAAATAAAAGAAAATTTACCTACAAAGAAAATCAAAAACACATATACACAATCTTCAATTAAAGCAAGTAAACTTAAATTCCAAAACAACATAGTGTGAGAACTTATTCCCCAGCAACAACACTATTTTTTATAATGCTCAACTTTCACGTAAACATAAGTGCAAGGCGGTTTTCATAAAAATATATATACCAAACTTTTGATTCGGGTTCAAATCCACGAGGAACAATGTGAGTGGTAATCAAGTTAATTCAAAATAATAGATATAAAAATTCAAAAAAATGGTACAACAAGATAAAATAGGGGAGATAGGACCCTACATTAGTATTTCTTTTAGGTTTTCTCTAGTATACATTCGGTGCTACAAATAATTAGAGTTTAATAATTAAACACGGATCTTGGGATTATGCACTACTAAGGGAGGGATATGTGGGTGTTAATCATCAACATCAATTTAGTAAATTAAATATGAGTAGGCTTGGTTAATATTTTGATGTTGGTCTTTCAAGAAAACACTAGACATTCACCCATTAATTCTTTTGAATACCCAATAGGTGTGTTCTACAATTGGTAACCATAACCTAAATCTAGGCATCCCTATTTCTAGGATGATACCCATGGCATACTCAACCTCACATTCACCCTTATGTCAAAGATAGTGAATATTTAGCAAAGTACATACATAATTGTCTATCAATGCCTTGGTCCCCACTTTCCTACTTAGAGGATGTGATGGATTTTTTATGTTCACCCAAAACCCTTCTTTCGAAGACGACATTGAAATTTCTAGATCTTGGAGCTTTCACTAATCAAAGCCATGCAGGTATTTGGGGCTTTCACCCATCAAATCCCGACAAAAATAGCATAGTAATGAGAAAAACCATAAAGATAAACTACCAAATAGATGAAAACAATAATAACCCACAAACACTTAAACCTCTATTCACATATAACCATAAGAGGGAGATTTAGCTACAAATATGATAAATAAGAATCAATATACCCATAATATCCATTGAAAAAACTAGTTAAGGATCTAAGCGAATGTTACTTCAAACTTTGATCTTCCATTATATCAACTATGGAAGTGAGAAAATTTTCCACTTAGAAAGTCTTCAATCTATTCTTCACAAAAAAATTATACAATATTTTCTGCCCCAAAAATGGAGGATATGAAGTCTATAGCTAAAATCCTAAAAATTGGGGAAGATAGAATATGATTATGAGGCTAGAGTGAGTCTTTTTGTCAAAAATGGGATCAACCACACTCATTTCCAATTTTTCCCTTGGAATAAATATTTTTGCTGAGTCGTGATCGCACCAGTTTGGCTGCGACCGTGATAGACTTATGTGACCGCGGTTAATTGACCATTTTTGACCTCTCCAATCACGGTCAATAGACTGGGACTATGGTAAGTAAGTACCTTTTGTTCCAGGTATTCATCCACATTATTTTTCTCCCTTTTTAAATCCTTTTGAGCTCCATTCTATATCTTTCCATTCCTTCAACTCTATGCCTTGAAAGTGTGGATATGAGTGCATTTAAATACAACAATGTCTTGTTTATTCATCCAAAACAAGGCAATGTGTATGAATGTTTAGTGTGAGTGAATGGTAAAATCGCCACTCATCATCTCCTAAGTGGACTTAATATGGTCTCTTGATAACGCTCAACTTACACGTCAATTTAAGTGCAAGGCAGTCATTATCAATATATTTATCTAACTTTCGTATCAGGATCTAATCCACGAGGAATAATGTGAATGGCGATCAAATTAATTCTAAATAATAGATACAATATTTAATTTTGGGTTTCTCTTGTATAAATTTGGGGCTATGAATAATTATAGTTTTTAACAATTATGCACAAATCTTATGATTATGCATTACTAAGGGAGTGACACATGGGAACTAGTTATCAACATCAGTTTAGTAAATCAAATATAGGTAGGCTTGGTTACAGATTTTAATGATAGTCTTTCAACAAAACACCAAACTTTCACCCATTTATTCTTTCAAATACCTAATAGGTGTGTTCAACAATTAGTAACCACATCTTCAATCTAGGCATTCCTATTTCTCGGATAATACCCATGGCATTGTCAATCTCACATTCACCCTTATGTCTAAGATAGTGAAAATTTAGCAAACTACACACATAATTGTCTGTCATTGCTTTGGTCCACACATCCCTCTTTCGAGGATGATATGGATTCCTAAACTTTATCCAAAACCCTTCTTTCGAAGATGGCCTTGATCTTTCTAGAGCATAGAGCTTTCACTTATCAAATCCAGGTGGGTATTTAGAGCTTTCAACCATCAAATCCCAACAAAATTAGCATAGCAATGATGGAACACATAAACAAGAACTACAAAATAGATGTTAACAATAACAACCCACACACATTTTAACCCCTATTAACACATAACCCAAAGAGGGAGATTTAGCAACGCATAAGATAAGTGAGCATAGATATACCCATAATCTCCATTGAAATAGATATTTTAAGATTTAAGTAAATGTTACTTCAAACATGGATCTCCCATAATCCTTAATAGTTGAAGTGAAAAAATCCTCTACTTGGAAAGTCTCTAATGTATTCTTCACCAAAAATTTATAAAACATTTTCTTTTAAAATAATGGAGGCTGCAAAGTCTAAAGCTAATACCTAGAAGATTGGTGAAGAAGGAATGTGATAGAATTAATAATTCCTAAAACTAAGGTTTGAGTCTTTTTGATCAAATTGGCATCAGCACGTGCAATTATAGCTTTGCCCTTGGGCTAAACTTATTTGCTAATCCGCGATTGTGCATGTCTGGATGCAACTGAGGTAACGCGACCACAATTAACTTCGGTGATAGTGATTGATTGACCATCTTTACTGACTACGACCGTGAACAATGGACTACGACTGTGGTAACTGAGGTTCTTTCACTGCAAGTCTTCAACTTCACTTTATCTACTCTTTTTTGATCATTTAAGCTCTACTCCACATCTCTTTATTTTCTCAATTTTTATTCCTGCAAAGAGTGCATATTAGTGCATTTAATCTTAATCATGACTCATTTACTCATTTAAAACAAGGTAATGTGCCTAATAATAAGTGTGAATGAGTGGTAAAATTACCACTAATCAACACCACAATTTTAAAGCATTTACTTGTCCTCAAGCAATATTACCTCTTACCTGAGACACAATCATTAACCCTAATTCTTATGCCTTAATGATCACAATGACCTTGACTTTAATTGCAACCACAAATAACTCATTGCAGAATAACTAAGCTAACTTTGCTACACCCATCCTTATAAAATATTAAGATCAAGGCTATATAGGAAATCAAAAAGTGATCAAGGAGCCAAAAACCAATATTCTAAAATTGACTCCCTTTTTGACCAAAAATAAGTTATACTTCATTTTCCTCATTGCCAGATGGTAACAAAATAACCTACCTCAACTTATTTCACATATCGTCCTTACAAGAAAGAGAATTACCTAAATCATGATAGAAATCATGCTACAAGGAATTTTAAGTGCACAAATTATCTCTCTCACAAAAGAAATCTTAACACAACAAGTGTTATACCATAGGCTTGCCCCTATTTTCAGTCGCCACTTCAAGGAAAGTAAATGGTTTAAGATCTTAAAGGAGTTTCTAAGATTGTAATGTACGTTTGGGTTAGGGTAGGATATTGTTTCAGAACAACATAGCTACTCTCTTCCTGGAATATCAACATAACACTTTTCAATTTCCCTTTTTGATTATTGACCATGCTACTTTGTTTTCTCTCTTTTCTCATGCCTACAAATCACTTTCTTTGTTCACCATTTCTCTTTTATCGATTTGCTGGAATAATTAATTCAATTCTATCCTTTATTTTATCCTTTTTTTCTAAACATTTATTTTCATCACTTAGGCACCTTGGCATTCTACTAACACTTATTGGCATCCAACTTCATTCGATAAACTTTACCGCCACCAGCATAAGCTCTTAGCATCAAGATGTATTTTTAAGTTCAAGGAGGGTATGATTCAAAATAGGGATAAAAAAATTGTTCACGGCTTGTATGCGTTTCACAAATAAAGGTCCAAAGTCTCGAAGTGGATAACTAGGGGTTACATTCATATTTAAGTAGGATTTTAAGGATAAAGTGGGTTCCAAAATCACAAAGGCGGCCTAAGATAATTTCTCTAACCATATACAATCAAAACTAGCCTGGAGAGACAAATTCGAGAAGTTCAAGATAACACAATTATACGAGAGATGAATGCAAAATGCTCACTACTCATCGCATGCAAAACTTTCCAAGGAGGCTCAATTGTCCCTACCATGGGAAAATTGAAGAATTTAACACTATTTAAAAGTAAACAATATGTCGAGCCACAACAAGAGAAAAGATTTGTTACAAAGTTGCTCACGTCCATGTTCTTAATTTTTGGAAAATTTTGGATGGAGAGAGTAGTTTCTTTTACATTAGCACCCCACTCAATATGCTAAACTATGGCAACAACCAAAGCCTTAGCCTTATATTTAGGCTCAACATATACGAACTAACCATATGGCTACTCAGACTTATCTAATTATGTAAAAAGTGACCCCAGTTTTAAAAAAATAAAATGCCACAGGTACTTAGACTTCCCTTGCATCTTTGACATTTATGCTACGGTTACTCAAAATTCCCATGCACCAATGTATCAAACACTTACATGTCATGGATCAATAAGATCCACCATAAAAATTAAAATACTAAGAGAAAAACTATAAACTAAGGGAAAAAGCATGATAACACATAAAATGTGGGCACCAATTGAGTATCCCACAAATGTAGCATCTCAAAACATAAAATAAAAATATCATCCCTAAAAATCACCTTAAAATAAGAAAAGTAAGTAACAGGGGGCAGTACCAAAAATAAGAAAGCAGTGTCCTCACTGCAAGTTCAATGAAGTGAAAGTAAGAAAATTCTCTCGGGAAATGCATCATGAGTTGCTCTTCTCTTGTGACTCCAAATCTTCACCACCATCCCCAGTATTTGACCACTCAGTAGGTTCCTCATCATTACTGTCAATATTGGAAGAAGGTATTTTGGCATCTAGCTTAAGGCCTTTCCATAAGCCCTTATCCCCTTTCCATAATTTGTTGAAAAATTTATCCCTTTTTGTCCCTCGTTTTAGCATCTTCTTATGTGAGGGCTTGAGATCCCTATGAGATAAAGCCAAGACTAAATAAGCTCTCTCTAAGATAGCTACTGTATCACTCTGTGTTTTCTGTTCCTTGTTGTATTTCTAATAACCTGCTATGGACGCATATAAAAGATACCTAGTAGATGTCTTCCCTGGTCGGTGAGGTAAACGAGCTAACAGATCTCTAATTGCTCTGGCATAAGAATTTAAATCATCCAAAGGACCAGTGGTGGATAGCCTACATGATCCGAGTTCTTTAGTTGCTGACCTGGTTGAGTCAACTTTTATTTCTTTTTGTCTAAGGTTCGTCTTTCCCCTTTATTTTGAGTGGAGTAATTTGGGGATTTGATTTTTTACCTATGTATCTGTATAATACTCTTTGAATCCTACTTTTCTACATAATTCAGTAATAAGATAAGGGAAAGAAAGAATGCTACTACCCTAAATCTTATATTGCCTTCATTCCTCAAGTATAATTTGGCCCACATTTAGATCAATCCCAATTATAAGGCAGGACCCTATGCGAGCTCTCATATAGGTGCATGGTGAGACTCTACTATAGATAATATACAATCAGATCATAGACTCTACAGAGAATTTGTTAGTGGTGATCCCTCTTTTGGTAGTAGCCTAGGAAAACTCTCTTTCTGGGAAAAAAATTTTAGCCATCTGGGTGCCTGACTCATGACCCTTTGCTTGGAAATTGGCCATGTCAGTATCCTGAAACCAATGTACCTCATTAACCTGTTCCTCTCCAAGAGCCCCTACCTTTCTCAAATTTTCATCATTGGGTTTGTAAAAGAGATAGCACTTAGATTTGCATAAAACTCCTGAACCCATTGCTCATTTTCCTTTGTAATACCCCATATATTTCTAAGCTAGGAAGTGAATAAGTATTCCTACGTATGAAATCTTCTATCCTATGATTCATACTTGAGTACATGACTTACAATGAATATGCTAGTGATAGGATAGCTTATGATGCATTAATCATTTTCATATGAGTCACTTAAGGTAATACAAGCTAAGAGTTTTTGAACCCATCAGTTGATCATAGAGAGACTACGGGCATCTCAGAGCCGACAAAAGTCCTATGCAGATATTCTAGAAAGGATCTCGAGTTTGAGGTCAATGACTATGTCTATCTTAAGATCTCTCCCATGAAGGGAGTGAACAGGTTCGGCAAGAAAGGGAAACTCATTCTCTAGTCTCTGAGCACTACTTTTCATCCACTGTCAGATGGACAAGAGGCAAGAACTATTCAGACATAAGAAGATATAATTCAGGACTGTGCAACTAACTTTGGTGGCAATTGGGTTTAGCATCTACCTTTGGTAGAGTTTACTTACTACAATAGTTATCATTCGAGGATTGGTATGGCTCCTTTTAAGGTGTTGTAGGGTAGGAGGTGTAGATATCCTATTCGGTGGTTTGAGCTTTGAGAAGCGATTATATTTTGTTTGGATTTTGTTTATCAAGCGATGGAAAAGGTTAAGGCGGTTTGGGATAGGCTTAAATCTTCCCAAAGTTTCCAAAAGTACTATAAAGATGTTAGGCATAGAGACTTCAAGTTTGAGATAGGGAATAGGGTGTTCCTCAAGGTGTCTCCTATGAAGAGAGTGGTGTGATTTCGCAACAAGGGGAAACTCTATCATCGATTCAGTGGTTCTTATGTGATTTTTAGTAGAGTTTGCAATGTTGCTTATGAGTTGGAGTTGTAATCTAGCTTAAGTTTGGTTCATTTGGTCTTTCATGTTTCTATGTTGAGGAAGTGTCTTGTTGAACCTTCTTTGATTGTTCCTATGGAAGGATTGGGTATATTGGATTCTCTTTCTTATGAAGAGGTCCCATTTAAGATATTAGATAGGCAAGTTCGTCGGTTGTAGACCAAGGATATGACTTCGGTTAATGTTCTATGGAGGAACCATAAGGTGGAAGAAGCTATTTAGGAAGCAGAAGAGGACATGAAGTACAAGTATCTACATTTGTTTTCTGCTCCTGGGATTCATGCGGAAGGTATGTGTCTTGAACACATCTTTATTTTTTGAGTTTGTTAAAGAAAAGATTAACATCATTGCCACTTTGTTTTAGAACTTTTTTAAAGGAATGTTTGATAATACAAATGAATCTTTGCGTGGTTACCCCTTACTTGTCCGTCATTTGGGGATAAATGTTCCTAGTAGTGGAAACCTAAACATCTAGGGTTTTGACCCTTAAAAAATTTACCGAAAAGCCATTCACCAAACCCAATACGACTCATGGGTATGAGCTGTATGCTAGGGTATGAGTCATAAGGTCCTATAGTATGCTAAATAGTGCTGGTTGGTGGGATGGTTTTGGTCACTAAAATGGTACGAGTTAGAGGTGTGATTCATATGGGTTTGGTACGATTTGTAGCAGGGACTCATATGGTGGGAATTATTTGATCCTCTTGGTATTTTATTCAGCCAAGGATACGGGTTATGGGTAAGGATTGTATGTTATGGTTAAGACTTCATTGGATGAGTCGTATACTGTATAATTTTTTATCCAAGGGTTGAGGCTTCGATACGAGTGGTGGATACTGATTGTATAGGAGGGTACGACTCATATGGGAAAGTCGTATCCCTGGGATGGGTTTTTAGGGATTAAAGTGTTGGTATTCAGGACATTTCCCTACTTACACTAACATGGACACATGACTTCTAATAATCTTTGAAGGTTATTTACGCCATTTTTCTATTCATTAACATTTAGAAAGTATTCCAAAACACTCCATTATTTACTCAAGAGGTTTTGGGGCAAGAAGGCTGGGGTTTTATCTTATGAATAGCTTTGGGGCTTGTCTTGGTGATTTCTTTACATCAATTCTTTGATATAAGGCATGATTCTCTTCCCTTGTTGTAATTTCAACTGAAGTCATGGTTTATAGGATTGATTTCATGGTTTCACTATTTCATGATTTTGGTTTTCAACTTTTATTTAGGGGTTTTGATATTGAATGATTGGTTATGGTTTCCCATCGATTTAATTATGCTTTATATGCCCTAATGATGGATTTGGACAATTGGATTATATTGTATTGGTTTAATGGTCTTTGGAATTGGTTTTGGTTATTGTATGCCCCCAAGGTGTTTGGTAAAATGTTTATAAAGATATGTTCATTGCATTGACTTCTTTTAGTGGAACTCTTGCATGTCTTAAACTGGACAAAGGATTTATGCATGGTTTAAAATAGTTGAAAAGGATAATGGCTAAATGGTAATGCTTGTGGAAACACGGAAGTCTTCCAAGTTTATTTAATATGGTATATGTAAGGGCACCTAAGGTCCCTATAACGTAAATGGTTTGACTATGGATATTACTTGAATGTAAGGGGTGGTATGACGATACCATCAATATTTGCCTTGGTTATAAATTGTAAATGGATTTAGAGAATTCTCAACTTACACGTCAATTTAATTGTAAGGCGGTCTTTGTCAATATATTTACCAAACTTTGGCGTCCGAGTCGAATCCACGAGGAACAATGTAAGTGGTAGTCAATTTAATTTTAAAAAATAGATCCAGGTTAAATTCAAACCAATGGTACACAAAAATAAAAATGGGGGTACAAGTATCAACACTAATCCTTCTTTTTGGGTTTTCCTAGTGTAACTTTTGGGCTATGAATAATTAGTGTTTTAACAATTAGGAACGGATCTTAGGATTGTGCCTTACTAAAGGAATGACATGTGGGTGCTAATAATCAACATCAATTTAGTAAATCAAATATGTGTAGGTTCAGGTATATATTTTTATGCTAGTCTTTCAACAAAACACCAAACATTCACCCATTGATTCTTTTTAATACCTAACAGGAGTGTTTAACATTTGGTAACCAAACTTTAATTTAGGCATCCCTATTTCTAGGATAAGGCCTAAGGTATAGTTTATTTCAAAATAACCCTTATTTCTAAGATAGTTAAAATTTAGTAAACTACACACATAATTGTCTATCATTGCTTTGGTCTCCACATTCCTTTTAAAAGGATGATGTGGATTCCTAAAGTTCACCCAAAACCCTTCTTTAGAAGATGGCCTTAAGCTTTCTAGAATATACAGCTTTCACTTATGAAACCCATGTGTGTATTTGGGGCTTTTACCCACAAATCCCAACCAATTTAGCATAGCAATTATAAAATCCATTGGTAAGAACTACCAAATAGAGGCTAATAATAATAACCCACACACACATAAAACCCCTATTCACTCATAACCCCACGAGGGAGATCTTGCTACATATAAGATAAATTAGTAAAGATATACCCATAATCTCTATTGTCATAATTTATTGAAGCTGAAGTGAATGTTACTTCAAACTTTGCACACCCATAAATCAACAATGGAAGTGAACTATCCTCCGTTTACAAGGTCTCTAATGTATTCTTCACCCATAATTTATATAATATTTTATTCTCCAAAAATGGAGGCTATTATTTCAAAAGTTAAAACTAAAAAATTGGGGAAGATGAAATATTTTTCATGATGCTAGCGTTCGAGTCTTTTTTTCAAAATTGGGATCAGCCACATGCATTTCCAGTTGTGGCATTGGGATGCTTTCTTTGGCAAAGCCACAACCGTGCCTATGTGACTGCGGTTACCTTCTGCATCCACGGTTGTTTGACTTCTGCTTGTGTGCCGCGAGATCACCACACCTCAACCATAGTAACTAAGGCTAGATCATGTTCTATGCTTTCAGCTGTACTTTCTTGCTCCCTTTTGAAAATTTTAACTTCCAATACACATCTTTCTACTTTTCAACTCTATGCTTGCAAAGAGTGGATATTAGTAGATCTACTCACTAATATGTATACAATTTAATGTATACTAATGTTAAGTGTGAATGAGTGGTAATGTTACCACTCATCTACACCCCCAACTTAAAGCTTTTTCTTGTGCTCAAGAAACTCTACCTCTTACCATGAGATTACAATTATCTACGTCAAAACATTATGCCTTAAATATCATAATGACTCCAACATTATTCAATACCACAAGTAGCTCATGGCACATGGGCTAAGCTCATTTCCACTACACCCCTTATTATAAAATGCAACATTCAAGGATACATAAGACTTTAAAGAGCAGCTAAGCAGTAAAAACCAATACTCTAGAAATGGCTCCCCTTTGACCATAATTAAGCTATACTCCAGTTGTCTCATTATTCGAAACATGGTAAACACCCTCCCCAACATATTTCACATGCCAATCCTAAAAAGAAATGAAATTCCACACACCAAGCTACAAATAATGCAATAAGGAAATGCAAAAACTCTCTTCCTCAAAAAGTAAATCTCTATGCAAGAAGTGTCATACCATAGGCTTGCCCCTATTTTCAATCCCAACTACAAAGAAACTAAATGGTTTGAGATCTAAAAGGACTTTCTAAGCTTGTAACATAGATTCGGGTTAGGTAGGATATCATTTGTTGAAAAACTTACTTGAACATTTATGTCACATTATTCAATCTGCCTTTCTGACTATGGGCCACTCATCTTTGTTTTCTCTCTTTTAGAAGGCCTACTTTTGTCTTTCTTTGTTCATCCATTTTTCTTTCTATTACATTTTCGTGCAATTATCATTCAATTTCTTCCTTTATTGGATCTTTTATTTGTCTATTCCTTCATTTTAAAAACTTATGCACATTCGGCATTTTACAAACACTTCGCGGCCCAAAACTTCCTTCCATCAAATTTCACCACCCTAACTTAGGCTTTTATCTTCAAGTTGCATCTTCAAGTTCAAGGATGGTATTGTTCAGAAGAGGTAAAAATGAATGGTTCATGGTTTGTAATGATTTTTCAACAAAATAGTCCAAAGGCTCAAAGTGGTAACTAGAAATTACAATCATGCATGGTAGATTAGGCTAGAGTGGTTCCCAAAGTCACAAAGATGGCATAACATCACTTCTCCAACCATATACAATCAAAATAAGCTTTGAAATACTGACTGGGCAAGTTCTAGATGACAAAAGTATAAAAGATATGAATGCAAATAGCTCACCACACATGGCATGCAAAATTCGCTAAGGGAGTTCAAATTTCCCTCCCACTATAGAAAAAATTAGAGTATATAATTCTATTCACAAGTCAAACATTTATAAAGCCACAAAAAGACAAAAGATTAGTTCCAACATTGCTCTTGTTCATTCCCTTGATTTTAAAAAAAAATTATGAAGGGGATTTTTCATTTTGCATTAGCACCGCACACAATTTGCTAAACTATGGCTACAATCTGATCTTTGTTATCTGACGCTATTCCTATGCAAAAGAGCCTGTGAAAAAGGCGCATCTCCTTTGCAGTCTCTGTCCGCTTCTGGATCCCCCCTCATCGGTAATGCATCAGACGAGATCAATTCCGATAAGGAAGTTTTTTATTCTCCCTGGTTTGCATAGGCCTTCTTCCTACTCTGAGCTACTCTAAATCTATAATGAATCACCTTAACTTAGTCCAAAGACTATTGAAGCAAGTTTGGACCATGGGGTTGAATCTCAGAAGTCTCCAAACATCCAATATGAGAACCGTATCTCCTACCATACAAAGGCTCAAAATGGACCATCTATGTACTTGAATGACAGCTGTTGTTATAAGCAAAATCTTTCAAGGCTAAGTTTTTATCCCACTGAGCGTAAAAATTCATTACACTATCTCAGAGCATTTCTTCGAGAACCTAATTAGTCCACTCGGACTAGCCATCGGTCAGCAGCTGGATGGTTCTACGCAGATCCACCTAAGTACCCAAATCCTTCTTAAAAGTTCTTTAAAAGAAATAAGTGAACACAAAACTCCAATTTGAAATGACAGATATGAGCACACCATACAATCAAACTATCCCATAAACATCGATGTAAGTTAACCTCTTAAGACTAAAGGACATGTAAATTGAAATGAAATATGTTGACTTGGTCAATCGATCTATGAGGACCCAAATACCATTAAAACCATGGGATGTACGGGGTTAGAGACTAACAAAATCCATGGTAATCCACTCCTACTTCCACTCAAGAATGAATAATCTCTTAATCAAACAACCTGGAAGTTGATACTCGGCATTTACCTACTGATATCAAAGGCAATGAGCTACAAAAGTCTGCTATATTGATCTTCATGCCTGTCCATCAATAAAGTATCTCAAATATCTATACATATTAATAGTGATCAAATAAATAGATTATCTAAATCTATGAACATCATATAGAATCAAATTAATCAAGGCATCAATCCTTCAAATGTAATTGTGGCTCTTAAATCATAAAACACCCTCATAATCAATCTTATTCCTCTTGAACTTACCACTCAACACCTGAACACGAAGGAAAATAAGCTTGTTATCCTCAATTAGACTATCCCAAATCTACTCAAAAAGCAAATACCTCACTTCAGCATTAGAGGAATCCTCCTAGTATCCCAATATCTGGACGAACTATCATGTTGGCTAGGGACTGAATGTCCTTTGCAAACGGCCTCTAAGATAGTAAAATACAAGCCAAAATACCCATACTTATTGCCTTCTAACTCATGGAATCTACTACCACATTAGCCTTTCTTAGATGATACAAGATATAAATTTCATCATCTATAAACAACTCCATCCATCTATGCTACCTAGCATTAAGCTCTCTCTGATTCATAAAATGTTGAAAACTGCAATGATTGGTGAAAATCTCACAATGCACACCATAAAGATAATGCCTCCCAATCTTAAGCATGAAAACTACTACCGCCAACTCTAAATCATGATTAGGGTAGTTGCACTAGTACAACTTAAGCTATTTAAAAACTTAAGTAATAATACAACGCTATTACATCAATGCAAAATCTAGGACAATAATGAAAGCATCACAAAATATGGTGAATCCCTTACCTTCAATTGAAAGAGTTAAAATAAGAGATGAAGTAAGAAAATCTCGGATCTTTCCCAAGCTCAATTCACACTCCTATTATTATCAAAATAGAACCCCCTTCTAAGTCAATCTTGTCATAGTAGAAAAATGCTCGGCGAATCATCTATTGTTACCAGCCAAACCAATGAAGCTAGGAACCTCATTCAGAGATGTAAGTCCATCCCAATCACTAATTTCCTCATTCTTCGGTGTGCCCACCATAATGTCATCCTAAGATAACACATTCCCAAGGAATGTTGTTGACTAAAGTAAGAACTCATACTTAGAGAACTTGGCAAAAACACATAATATCTCAAATTCTGGAACTTAATCCTCAAAAGTTATGTATAATCCTTTTTACTCCTTGAATACACAAGGATGTCATCAATGAATACGATAATGAAGGAATCCAAGTAAGGTCAAAATACTCGATTTACCAAATCCATAAATATAGCTGGGGTATTAAACAATCCAAATAACATCACCAAGAACTTATAATGACCATAAGGGGTTCTAAAGGCTATCTTGGGGTATCTTCAGCTTGAATCCTCAGATGATTGTAACTAGATTTTAAATCTATCTTAGAAAACACCACTACACCATTAAGCTGATAAAATAAATCATCAATGCGAGGCATATGATAATGATTCTTCACTATTACCTTATTAAGCTGTCTATAATCAATACGCAAATGGATGGAGCCATCCTTCTTCATTATAAACAACACAAGAGCTCCAAAGAAGACTCCCTCAGTCAAATAAAATATTAGCAAGAAGATTTTGAAGATGAGAATTTAGATCCTTAAACTCGGTAGGAGCCATATGATTAGGTGTCATAGAAATAGGTTGGGTGTTAGGCTCAAGATTAATAGGAAACACAATCTTACAGGTAGGGGAATACAAGGCAAGTTGGTAAACACATCAGGAAACCCATAAAGTACAAGGACAGAGTCAATTGATGAACTCTCCTCAGTGGTATCAAAAATATAAGCGATATAAGACTTGCAATCCCTCAAAATAATCCTCCTAGCATGACCATAAAAATAATCCTCATTGGCTTGTGACTATTCACACCATGCCACATGACTTGGAGTATTCCAAGCATGCCTAAGGTAACAGTCTTGGAAAAATAATTCATGACAACATGATAGTGGGATAACTAGTCCATTCCCAGAATCACATCAAAATCCACCATATCAATACCAATAAGATCAGCATGAGTATCAACATCTCTATAAGTCATAACAAAGATATGAAAACCTAATCCACTACTAAAGAATCACCTATGGGACTAGATATATGTAATAGGACATATAATAAATCACAAGATAACTCTAACTGTGGAGCATCATAAGTAGAAACATAATAATAAGTGGATCCCAGATCAAATACAGCAAGGGCTGACTAATGGCACAACAAAATCATACCTATAATAATAGAATCGAAAGCCTCAGCCTCAGGACTAGCATATATTATGACTTCCTGAGAACCTCCTTGAGTACCCTAGAAACAACCCCTACAACCCTAAGAACAACCTCGAACTGATGTATAAACTACTCTAAAAGGGAAACACTCTAAGTTTTTTCAATAATTTCCCCACGACTAGGTCACTCACAAGTATAATGACCAAAAGATCCAAAATGATAACATGATCCCTATGATGAACTCAAACTAATAGATCAAGTTGACCTGGAGTAACCACCACGACTAGAGTATCTAGAAGATGAACCCTTTGAATACAGACCACCAACTTGACCAAGGAGATCACTGTCACTAGACTAACCTACATAAGTAATCTAAAGAGCTAGCTAAATTGGTCAACTGGGTTGACTTTAAGGCTGATAGGATGGATGTGGAGAATACCCACTATGAGAACTACCATCTCTAAATGAGGAACTATTATGGCTTCTAATGAAACTTGCCTGATGTTTAGGTGTCTTATTGTTGCCTCTTTAGCCTTACGATGTATCTCCTACATCACCTGAGTGTGATCTTAAACCTCAGCAAAAGACCTATCAAGACAAACAAATCTTTGGGTGGACATAAGAAGAGGAAATATCTATCCTTGAATAAATCAAAAAACTATCTCATACTCATGTCTAAAATTGAAGTAGCATGCCTATACAACTCATAAATATAAGCCTAATACTCCACAACTATCATAGAGCCCTACTTCATTCTAGAGAACTAATCTCCCAGAAAATCCTTGAGTCTGAGAGGCATGTACTTCTATAATAACATCTTAAAGAACTGAGTCCATGTCATAGGAGATTATATAGCTATTATAGAATACAAATAACCTCTCCAACAATGTCGAGCAGCCAAATCCAACTAAAATATGGTGTAATCTATAACATAAGTCTTAACAAGGCCCAAATTATAGAGTTTATCCTCATAAGAAAATTAAAACTCATATGTGTCCTCGCTCGTTGCACCACAAAACCTAGGTAGAGCCAATCTAAATAATCTAGACAAAATATTCTACTCCTTAATGCTGAGCAACCATTGGTGCAAGAGGGACTTTAACTAAAAGAGCTGTTACTGCAGGTTGTGCCTTTTCCTCAGCAGCACTTTGGTCTGTAGATTGTGCACCATTAGATGATGCACTACCAACTATACCCAAATAATAAACCAAAGCATCTATGAGCATTGAAGAAGAAACAAATCTTGGTAAAGACTGGGTTGGTCCCTCGACCACAGCTAGGGACACATTACTGGGCTATCCATGACCTCTTGGTTTAACACGAACAAGAGTAGGATCTCTAGGCTCAATCTTGAGACCCTCATCTTGGTCATCTACGAAAGTCAAATCAAAGGAATGTTTTATAAATCAACTAAGATCTTATCGCGATATGAGTTAAAGAAGTGGAGAACTCATAAGAATGTCCCATATCCTCCAAAATATAGGAAACAAACATCATCGTTCCAATACACTAGGCTATACTAGACACTTGTTTTTGTACCAATAATACTAGTGAAACTAAGGCCTCAATACCTATTTGTAATGACTTGGTTTATAGGTTAGGATGCTTACTACTAAATTCTGCCAATAGGTAAGTTAAACCATAAACTGAAGCTAATCACAATGGATTAACTTCAAGGAAAATTTTGAACAAGGCAAAACTCAACAACACATCTTGTATTTTAACTAGTCAATATAGGTAAATAGGGTAAGCTAATATTATAAAAATCCATTACTCTACCTTGTATAGCTAGTACAAGTTTATCTAGTAATAATATGACCCATGTCATAGAATAGACAACATAATTCTATCATTAAACTGTAGACTAGACATGAAAGATTGAAGGGAATAGTTAACTCCGACTCCAAGAGCTTACCCTATCTACGGATATAAGCATAGTATTAACATCAAGAAAGATTCAAAAATAGTACTTAGATTTGCACCAATACGGTATAGATGTGTAGTATAAGTACCAAAACCATGGTTACTTAGCAGGCATCATCAACCGACTTAGCTAAATCATGATATAAATATGATAAAATGAAAGATAACATAACTATGTCAATATAGAAATAAACCTAAATCATCTCCGACACACTATGCATAAATAGGTACACAAATCCAAATAATAGCATAACCTAATATAAAGCATCAACACAGGCAATCATAACAAAAACTTTTGCTCTCGCCGCCAATTAATGCGCAAAAGTAAACAACCTATCTCAGGCCCTTATAATCCTAGAAGGTACACATAAGATACCATGACCCACCACCGCCATTTAAAAATTTGCAATATTCTACTAGAATCCACTTACATTATTTCATATTATAGCAAATTCCTAACTTTCAAACTTAGACAAATTGCTATTTTCAATCTCACTACCTAATATTGTCATATCAATGTATATATATCATCATTGAATAACATGAATATCTGGACACAAACTAGTGTATATAATCAATAGCTTGACTTTAGTAGATACATATAATCAATGGGTAGTCTTTAACTAGTAAATATATCATCAGTGTCATAATTATCCTTTAACTCAAACTTGGTAAATGTCATCGATATCATAGCCATCCTCCATACTTGAACTGGTAAATATAAATACATCAATATGACCAATAATATCATCAATAACATAAGTAATAGCATTTTCAATAAGCGTCAACCCTTACATTAACAAATATAACTATCAAGCACCAAATTTTCTTAGTTTTACCTCAACAAGCATTTCTAAGAATCTATCAATCATATACACGTCCATGAAAGCTAACATGCAGCTTGTCCTAACTTGGGTCAAGGGCTCACATCTAACCCCCAAAGTTCCATTGTAGCCAAATTCTACTCGAACTGGGAATAAATCTAATTTAATTATTAAATGTTAAACAAGCCTCAATTATCACTAATATAAGAGATTCACAAACAATATGAGCAACTAGGTCAATTATGTCTATTTTATGATTTACGAGTAGCCTAAATTATCACCCTAACCCAAGCATTGAAATTGATCACACGTACTCCTAAAACCCATCCTAAATCTAACATAATATCATAAACATACTATGAATTAGCTTAGTCTACTAACGAGGAAAACCTACCCTTCCTAGACATCGAAGAAAGTTCAAAACATCTGGTAAATCACTACTTTTCCTTTCTAAGAAGCATCTGTAATATGCAAAGCTATCAAAATCATATTCTACATATCAATCTGAGAATATAATACCTGTATTGCACTATTGTGCTTCGGGACCAAAAATACCCAAAATCCTACGTGGGTTCCATCTATGGAAAATCATATTTTGAAACCAACCCAACATTCCTTCATGCATAAGGAGTCATTATCCTTAAAATGAGTGAAATCTAATCTATTTTGGAATAAAAATCAAGCCTCTAAGTTTTTGGGTTTTTGAATAAGAAATGGGAAATTCTCCTGTAATTTAAAGGAATTTTACCTTAATTTGAAGGAAAATTTGAAAATAAGTGTTAGCCATGTTCCAAATAACCCAAATGAGTTATTCTCAACTTTTGCACTAGTTAAGGTTTTAATCATTCTTACAAAAGGGTGAATAATGGCAAAAACAAGCTGGAAATGGCTAAAAATGGCCTATTAATGCCTATCTTAGGTATCCGAGTGTTTCTATTACAACACAACCATAGAAATCATGATATATGACATCATACACAAAAATTGTAATTATAGTATTTGTCCTTCCTGTTCGATTCTCTAGTTGATTGTGCAAGAAGTCCTTATTGTAGATAAATATTTTACAATCATGTCACTTATTGGTGCTTCCAGATCACTATCACGATCCATGGCCCTTGATCGCGGGTGTACCAGTTAAACCTAAGACTTGAAATTTCTAAGTCTCTACTAAGCCCTTGAGATTTATCTGGAATACTGTATAAGCAAAACAATTATGTGACTATACAAAGGTTGACATTTTGAACTCAATACCACAGTTAAAATTTCCATTCGAGATTTTTTGAATGAAATATTGGTCCCACACCTAATTTTAAATTTCTTAACCTTCTAACAAATAGGTCGAGATTAGCTCGGGTGCCTCAAAATATTAACCAAAGGTCCACTTATCCTAAATTTAAAATTTTAGAGCTGCTAGAACAATTAAAATTTGTATATAAGGTCATTTTACTAAAGTTTTCACCTAGTGTCCATTTGAAACCAATGATTACTCAATATAGGGAATTGGCTAAAAAACCAAACAAACTGACCGATAAGTAAACCGTCAGTTATAGAAAATCATAAATGACTTGGGGTAGCTATAGAAAAGCTACAATAGTGATGATAAGTCAAAAATATGGAAAATGACCTGATGGGTCATTACAGAATGAGTGAATACAACATAAACCACTAATACCATATATAATCCAAGTATCTTACTGTACCATATATATACACCTTCTTTAGCGAAAGTCTGGTGACAATCATTCTCTGGTACTATGGCTCACCAAAAAGGGGCCAAATAGGGGACATAAGATGTTTGTCTAAACTATTTGGTTCTAAAAATGGACTTTTAATGACCATCATAATCAATTGAATCCATCCAATATCATATATAATATATATATAGAGAGAGAGCGTGATGTATAATATATGCATGGCCTTGAATAGTCATGAAGAGAATGTAACTATGTCAATCTATTGCTCAAGATCAATTTGAATCTAAATCATTAAAATAGCATAAAAGGGTTAAAATCTCTGTAAACCAAATACAATAGTAGTGGTAAAAAGATGGATTAATGATTGGCTCGAATTATCCTTGGTCTAGTATCAAAAATTGCACATTTAGCATAAAAATCTTATATTATTAAATAAGGTTGTATGATTCCAATTACAAAAGAGTCTATTTTGAAATTGAATAGTGGAAATAATCAGTTTTTAGAAACATTAGTAAAATAAAGTATTTATTTAGAATCGTACCACTATGTTAATGCAAATTCCCCGAAAAGTATGCATGCCATAACTTGTATGCAAATAATTCGACTCTAAACATATACACATTAATAATTATAACCTCTTTTATTTAGAGGATAAAGTACTAACATTGAACCCCACTGGTATTGTAACTATGACATTGAGACCAACAATACATAATAAACATCATATGACCTCATAACATAGAATAATAAGCTTTGAAGGGCTTAAAATCACTAAAAGATCTAATCTGGGAAATATTGTCCAGCTTCAAATGGTAATTCTTATACTAAAAGATATATAACATCAATCTATGGTTAATCAGGTCTATAAATAATTATTGAAGTTTGTTTGTGCTAATTTACTGTTAGTCAAGTTTCCTAGTTTTACATTTATTTGTTGTTTTTGCTTATTGCTGGATCTTTGTAGTGTATGCCAAGAACCAGAAGATCCATAGAACTATTATTACCATTTAATTCAGAACCGCAATAAATTAAAAGAATGGCGGACCGGCAGGAGGCTAATGGGTTAGCAGCCTTAGCTAGAGCTCAGGTGAATGTGCAGAATGTCGGTCAACAAGTACGACATCCAAATCCTGAGGATGAATATTTGGGAGACAGGGAGCTATTAAACCCTGGTAACCCAAGGCGTGCAGAGAAAGTAGTTGCACCAATACAATGTAATGCTAACAGGAATCTTTTGTTCCAAGGAAGGCAAGATTACCAGCTGGTCAAGTATGACCTCAATGATGATAATGATTGAATGGATGGAGCAGGTGCAATGGGTGCAATTATTCCTCCATCTTTGGCACCTAGGGAAAAATTCAACATTATGAGTACTGTGATTCAACTACTCAATCTGAAGGGGTTGTTTAGTGGCCTTCCTGGGGATGTCCCTAACGTTCATCTAGTGAACTTTGTCACCATATGTAAATCTTTTGATAACCCAGGAGTGGGTCAGAATACTATCCGATTGAGATTATTTTTGTTGTCTCTATTTGGGGAGGCAACATTATGTCTTAAAGAGTTGACACTCTTTTCTAGAACCAACTGGAGGTAGTTGAAAAGAGCTTTACTTAAAAGGTTCTTTCCGCCTTCCAGGAGGGTATAATTGAGGGATAAGATCAGCAACTTTAGGCAGCTCCTAGTTGAAGTCTTGCATGAAACCTGAGAGTGATTCAAAAAGAAACTGAGGCAGTGTCCGAACCATAATAAGATTGATATGCTATACAGGCCTCTTAACTCTATGAAAAAACCAATTGTAGATAATGTTATTGGTGTTTCATTTCTTGATCTTACATTCCCAAAGGCTTCAGAAATGCTAGAGGGAATAACCAAATAGAGTCGAGCATGGAATACCAAAAACTCAGTGGTAGCCAGTCCCACTATTTTTGTGGGTATAACTGTGAAACAATGCAGAAAAGATGAGGAGCGTGACCAAGACATGGCTAACCTAAGAATGTAGATGGACTTACTAACCAAGCACTTGCTATCAGGCAAGACTTAGAAGGTAAAGGCTGTGGGATCATAAGATAGAGTTGATGCTGATTCAGAAGAAGAGGCAAACTGTATCAACAATTAGGGGTGTTGCCAAGGCAATAGCCAAGGGAATTAAGGTCAGAATTATTAGTATAAGCTGGTTATAAAGATAGGGAGTAGAGGAATAATAATAATAGGAGCGAGCTAGATGTCCCTCCTGGAAATTGTGAGGTTTCTACAACAAGTGCTGAAAAGATGTCCATGGAGGATATAATGGCTAAGTTACTAAAGGGAGTGGAGGATACTAACTCTGGTGTGACTACAATGAAGACTGATTTGTCATATATTAGTCAGTTAGTAAACTCACACTCCATCGTAATCAAATAGTTGGAGCAGCAGATGAGTCAACTCTCTACAATATTTAACTAGAGAAAAAATGAAACATTACAAAGTGATATGATCCATAATCCATGGAATAATGGCTCATGTATAGTCATTACCAATAGAGGTGGTTGATGATGAACCAGAAAAAGGTGATCCAGTGGAGTCTGAGAAGCTGGATAGTTTTGATGATGCTCCAAAAAAATGAAAAAATGAGATAGAGGTAGTGTTGAAAACTCTCCCAAGACCACCAACTTTCTTTCCTCAATGATTAAAGAAAAAAACTGATGATCCAAAGTTCAGCAAGTTCATGGCAATGGTCATACAATTGATAGTGAATATGCCATTGGTTGAGTCACTCGAGCAAATGCCAGGATATACAAAATTCATGGAGTACCTTGTGACTAATAAAAGAGCGGTGAGCTACAAACCAGAGGATAATCTCCATCATTATAAAACTATTTCCAGGGGGACCTTGGTGCAAAAAAAGCCCGATCTAGGAGCATTCACTATTCCTTGTACAATTAGGACTATGGAATCTTCTAAGGCATTATGTGATCTAGCAGAGAGCATTAATTTGATGCCACTAGCTTTATATAGAAAGCTAGTTCTGGGAAATCCCACACCCGTAAATATGCGACTCGTGATGGCGGATAGGTCAGTAAAATGACCTGTTGGTATTTTAGATAGCTTCATATTCCCTGTAGATTTCATCATTCTAGATTGTGAGGTGGACTTTGAGGTGCCCAAAATCTAGGGTCAACCTTTTCTCACAACTGGAAGTGTGTTGATTGATTTAAGAGTAAATGAGCTTTTATTCAGGATGAATGAAGAAGTGGTATGATTTGATGTGTTCCAATAAATGAAGAAGAATGAAGAAATCAGTGTGTTCTTAGTAGTTAATGTGCATTATGAGGGCAAACAGGAGGTGTCAATAGAGGAGCAACTTGTTGTTGATCCTTTAGCTGAAGTTTTGATGAATTTTGATCGTGAAGACATTGAGGAGTACGAAGATATTGTTTATGATTTGTTAGTAATACGTTCATATCCTTATACTCTTAAGAATCTTGACCTTGATCTTGCTAATCAACCAACACCACCAGCTAAGCCTTCAATTGAAGAGCCATCGGTGTTGGAATTCAAAGAACTGTATGAGCACTTAAAGTACATATTTTTGGGCAATGAAAACACGCTACTCATTATTATTGTGGATGATGTGGGCAAGAAATAGGTAGAAGCACTTATTTCAGTACTTTAGAGGTACAAGAGAGCAATATGATGGACCATCGTAGATATTATTGGCATTCCCCCTGCATCTGCACGCATAAAATACAACTTGAGTAAGACTGTATTCCAAGCATCGAGCACCAGCTTTGTCTTTACACACCAATGCAAGAGGTGGTTAAGAAGGAAATTATTAAGTGAATGTATACAGAAGTGGTTTACCCTATTTCTGATAGCTAATGGGTAAGCCCAGTTTAATGCGTGCCCAAAAAAGGGGCATGACTGTGGTTGCAAATGAAAGGAATGAGTTGAATCCACTAAGACCTATGACTAGGTGGAGAGGTTGCATGGAATACTGCAAACTAAATTCATGGACTTTTAAAAACCACTTCCCGATGCCCTTTATGGAATAAAAGCTTGATCGATTAGCTGGAAGGGGATGGTATTTCTTCTTGTATGGTTATTCTAGATATTACCAGATCTGTATTGCTCCTAATGACCAGGAGATGATGACATTCACATATCCATATGGAACCTTTGCATTTTAGAGAATGCCATTTGGGCTATGTAATGCACCCGCTACTTTTCAATGGTGCATGATGTCTATCTTTTTAGATATGGTGAGGGACACCATAGAGGTTTTCATGGATAATTTCTCTGTGGTGGGAGATTCATTTGAGATATGTTTGGAAAACCTGAGTATAGCCTTGCAATGATATGTTGAATTCAATTTGGTGCTTAATTGGGAGAAATGCCACTTTATAGTAAAGGAGGGCATCGTTCTCGAGCAAAAAATTTCAGCAAAAGGGATAGAAATTGATTGAGCCGAGGTTGAAGTTATTGAGAAACTACTACCTCCCATTTCAGTGAAGGGAGTGTGTAGTTTCCTTGGACATGCTAGCTTTTATCGGAGGTTTATAAGAGACTTCTAGAAGGTTGCAAATCCAATTTGCAAACTTTTTGAGAAAGAAGTGAAGTTCTCCTTTGATGATGATTTCTTGAAGGCAGCTGAATGACTTAAAAAGAAACTGGTTGAGGCCCATATCATTGTTGCACCAGACTGGTCAAAACCATTTGAGATCATGTGTGATGCAAGCGATATTGCCCTTGGAGCTGTATTGGGACCAGAGAAGAACAAACTGTTTCATCCAATATACTATGCTAGTAAAGCACTAAATGGAGCACAAAAGAACTACTCTGTCGCTGAATAAGAACTCGTGGCTGTAGTGTATGATTTTAAGAAATTTAGGGGCTACCTGCTTGGGACCAAGGTGTTGGTCCACACTTACCATGTAGCCTAGAGGTATTTGCTAGCTAAGAAGTATGCAAAACCATGGCTGATCAGATGGGGGTTGCTACTACAAGAATTTGACTTTAAAGTAAAAGATAGGAAAGGTTGTGAAATCCAGGTTGCAAATGATATGTCTAGAATGGAAGGTGAGCAGGCACTTAGTAATAAAATGGAGATAAATGATGCATTTCTTGATGAGGAGATCTTGGCAACAGCTATGGAGAAATTGCCTTGGTACGCTGATTTTGCAAATGATGTTTTGAGTGAGGTCATTCTAGAAAATCTTTCTTTCCATTGAAGAAAGAAATTCCTGCATGATGTGACACATTACTTCTGGGATGAGCCATATATCTTTTTTTGCGGTATTCTAATAATATTATAAGGAGATGTGTGCCAGAGGTAGATGTATTGTGCATATTGGAATCATGTCATGCTTTTCCAGTTAGAGGTCACCATAAAGGTTACCCAACGGCTAGGAAGGTATTGCATAGCCGCTACTATTGGTCAACATTGTTCAAGGATGCTCATGAGTTTGTGCTGAAATACGACCAATGTCAGAGGCAGGGGTCAATCTCCAAAATACATGAGATGTCTTTGAATAAGATGCTTGAAGTGTAATTGTTTGACGTCTGGGGCATCGATTTCATAGGCCCTTTTGTAAGCTTATACGGGATGAAGTATATTTTAGTTGTTGTAGACTATGTCTCAAAATGGGTCGAAGCTGTTGCATTGTCTGATAATGAAGGAAAAAGCGTTGTTGATTTTCTCAACAAGAACATCTTCTCTCACTTTAGAGTACTACATACTATTATTAGTGATGAAGGATCTAATTTTTGCAACAAAGTGTTTCGGACGACTTTACCAAAATATGGGGTAAAATAACATAGAGTAGCCACTCCATATCACCCATAAACTAGTGGGCAAGTGGAGGTGTCAAATCGAGAGATTAAAACCATCCTAGCCAAAATGGTGAATGCTAGTCGGAAAGACTGGTCTCTAAAGCTCGATGATGCCTTGTGCACATACTGGACTGCTTTCAAGACACCCATTGGCATGTCACCATTTTAGTTGGTCTATAGAAAGACATGCCACTTACCAATAGAGCTGTAGCACAAGGCCTTATTGGCACTTAAAAGGTTGAATTTGAGTTGGAAGGAGGCAACCGAGCTTAGACTAGGACAACTGAATGATATGGATGAGTTCCATCTCTGGGCATATGAACGAGCAGAAGTATATAAATAAAAGATTAAAACGTATCATTATTGGAGGATAGATAAATGAGACTTCCTAAAAGGTGACTTGGTTTTTCTGTTCAATTCCAGACTCAAGTTGTTTCCAGGTAAGCTTAAATCAAACTGGTCAAGCATGTTTAGAGTTATTCAAATCTACTCATCTTGAGTAGTAGAACTTAAAAATGAAGACGGCAGCACCTTCAAGGTAAATGGGCAATGAGTCAAACTTTATATTGGTCCAAAAGACTCAATTAAAAGTATTGCTACTATCTATCTCAATGTAGTCTAAAGTAATTGAGATACCTGAGTCATGCCACGACGTTAAATCAGGCGCTACATGGGAGGCAACCCATGATCCCTGTACTTGATCTACTCTGGGTATACCCTAACCCTTAGTTCGGTGTTTCTTTGATTTTAAGTTAACGGTGTAGGTTAAATTATTGTTGTAAATTTTTTAACCGACTAGGACAAATACAGGCAACTAAGGCAGTTAACTTGTTTTTATGATTTTTTAGCACCTATCCAATGGTCTGAAGGTTTAAATATGTGATTTGTATCTAACTGTGACCATTGTGCATTATTATATGGCATTAGTTCTTATCATGCAACAATCATTGCTAAACAGCTTCATAA
The DNA here is from genome assembly GCF_002878395.1 of Capsicum annuum. NCBI lineage: Eukaryota > Viridiplantae > Streptophyta > Magnoliopsida > Solanales > Solanaceae > Capsicum > Capsicum annuum. The sequence goes on from NW_025892965.1 coordinate 77,159, forward strand.
ACTTAATGAGTCGGAACTTGTGATATACTTATGTGCCATGTGCATGTGAGATATTACATAGTGCCCTCTACATGTTGAATCCAGAACTTGCTCGGTTAGTCTTACCCAAGTTAAAGGATATGGTTAGGAAAGGATCATAGGTCGTTTTGATATTAACCTACTTTAAGGCTAAATTACCTTCCTTGTATGTGGAATATCCCTTGATCCTTACTTTGAGCCTAATTAGCCTATTTCTTTTTATGAAACCTATCCCTTCCCATTTATATTACAATGAACCTATTTTGGCCCTGGTCCTCCTTGGACACTGTGCACATTAACATAGAAAAATAGCCTAAGTTGAGGGTGGATATCATAGGGGTGTGTGGTGTCAAATGAGTATGAAGATAGGTAGAACAAAAGAAAAGAATAAAAAGTTAGGTGTAGTGGACAAAGAACAAGAAAAGAAAAGTAGTGAAAAGGAAGCAGTGATTGTAGAAAAGATAGCACCCATACTGAATAAGTGTGATCAAGAAAAGAGAAGAATAGAAAAAGTTTAATAAGTGAATCCTAGGAGCTAGTGTAGTGTCAAGGAGGCTTAGTAACTTTAAATATAATCAAGTATTATACCAGCCCTATCCTACATTACTAGATAAAGATAAGACTTATAGTGATCTTAGCTGACCTGTCTGAAAACCTTGGTAATGAAAATAAAGGCAAGCCTATGGTACTTGGAATACACTGAATGGACCTCAGCTAAAAGTTGTGATGACATTTCTTGATAAGTCATCAAAGAGTTGATAAGTCATCAGGTTTCATCCTCAACCTTAAGAAAAAAGTGCTAAAACTAAAGAAGGAGCTGACGACATATATGATAAGTTGTCAGACTCCTGATAAGGTGCCACAAATCTCGTCACTTAATTCGAGAAATTGGTGAGCTCTATGATTTTGTTTCCATAATTAGGGTGAACTATTTAAAGCATAGTTAAGGGTTTTCTAAGGAGTTCTGGAACCTATTTTGTAACACACTTATTTTGTTATTTTTCTCTCTAGTTTCTTGGCTTGAAAAACAATTAACTTTGAAGAGATTTTCATCAATATTTTAGGATTTATATTGTGATTTAATATGAGAATCACTAGTTACTATTAATCTTGTTGTAAGTTCATCTTTCTAATTATGAATACATTTAGTTGTTTTGCTTATTACATTATGAGTGGTAAAATCTCTTTAACCCGAATTATGGGATCTATGGGTTAAGTCTTGTTAAGATGCTATGTGTTCAAGAATCTAAAGGTAATAGGACTCCTTGATAATTCTGAGATTTTAATTATTGTCTAATGGTTGCAAACGATAAATAGCACCTGCTTTGATTTGCTTGAGATAAGAAATCAAATAGAGTGGAAAGTGAATTATTGAAAGGGACATGGAAACACTAAAATTCCATTTAATAATTGACGTTGTAACAAGGTTGATTAACCTGAGGTAAACTCTGGTTAGTAAATAAAAATTCCTAAGTCCGAGAGGATTAGGTAATTAAATGCTTAAGTAGGTCGAGAGATATTTAGGCATAACTTTGATAAAGATAACCTGTTGTCCTACCTACTGTGAGAACCTTGAATCATTGTTAGCATATGTCAAGTACTAAAACCCATAGATAACATAATTCTGGTTTTCCACAGACTCTTGATTACTAACACTTAAATTAAGTGACCAATATTTATTGGATAATCTCCAAAACCCCTATTTTAGGAAAACTATCAGTTGATTAAATTGCAAACAACTTAAGTTCACACCGTATTCCCTATGGGATTCGACCCCAACCTAGTTGGGTTATATATTGACAACAATCGCTGTCATTATCTTTAGAGAGATGTAGTTTGAGCGTTATCAAAAATGGTACCGTTGCCGGGGAATACGGTTCCAAATTAAAGTTTGTCTGCGCTAATTGACTGTTAGTCAAGTTTCCTAGTTTTAATGTGTTGTTTTTCTTTATTGCAGGATCTTTGTAGTGTATCCAAGAACCAGAAGTTTCGAAGAAGTATTATTACCATTTAATCCGGAACCGCACTGAATTGGAAGAATGGCCGACCAGAAGGAGACTGATAGGTTAGCTGCCTTAGCTAGAGCTTATGTGAATGTACAGAATGCTGGTAAACAAGTACGACATCCAAATCCTGAGGATGAAGATTTGGGAGATAAGGAGTTGTTAAACCCTGGTAACCCAAGGCGAGTAGAGCAAGTAGCTACACCATTACAACATGATGGTAACAGGAACTATCCATTTCGAGACAGGCAAGATACCATCCGGTCCAGTATGACCTCAATGATTATGATGATGGAATGGATGGAGAAGGTACAACGGGTGCAATTATTCCTCCATCGTTGGCAGTTGGGAAAAAATTCAACATTACGAGTACTATGATTCAACTCCTCAATCTAAAGAGGTTGTTTTGTGGGCTTCCTGAGGATCACCCTAACTTGTATTTGGTGAACTTTGTAACCATTTGTAAAGCTTTTGATAACCCAGGAGTAGTTCAGAATGCTATCCGGTTGAGATTGTTTTCATTGTCTATGTCTGGGGAGGAAACATTATGGCTTAATGAGCTGACACCCAATTTCATAACTAACTAGAGGCTGTTGGAAAGTGCTTTCCTAGAAAGGTTCTTTTCGCATTCCAGAAGGGTACAGTTGAGGGATGAGATCAGCAACTTTAGGCAGCTCCCAACTAAATCTGTGCATGAAACCTGGGAGAGATTCAAAAAAAAGCTGATGCAGTATCCGAACCATAATATGACGGACATACACTTGTTGGAGACTTTGTACGGGGCTCTTAACTCTGTGACAAAATCAATTGTAGATAATAAAGTTGGTGGTTCATTTGTTGATCTTACATTCCCATAAGCTTCAAAAATGCTAGAGAGAATGACCAAACAGAGTTGGGCATGGCATACCAGAGACTCTATGGTAGGCAGCCCCACTGTTTCTATGGGTATAACTGCGGAACAATGCAAAAGAGATGAGGAGCATGAACAAGACATGGCTCACATAAAAATGAAGATGGACTTGCTAACCAAGCACTTTCTATTAGGCAAGACTGAGAAAGTGAAAGCTTTGGGATCACAAGATAGAGGTGATGCTGATTTAATGCTGATTTAGAAGAAGAGGCGAACTATGTTAATAATCAGAGGGTTTCTGAGGTAATAGCCAAGGAAATCAAGGTTGGAATTATTATGATAAGCCTGGTTATAAATATAGGGAGAAGGGAAATTAAAGGAACTATAACAATAGGAGCAGGCTATATGTCCCTCTGGAAATCGTGAGGCTGCTACAAAAACTACAAAAAAGATGTCCATGGAGGACATGATGGCTAAGTTGCTGAAGGAAGTGGATTGTACCAACTCTGGTCTGACTACCAAGAAGACCAATCTTTCATCTATTAGTCAGTTGGTAAACTCACACTCCACCGCAATAAAAATGTTCGAGTAGCAGATGAGTCAACTCTCTGCAGTATTTAACCAAAGAAAGAGTGGGACATTACTAAATGATACAATCCAAAATCCACAGAATGATGGATCATATATGGAGATTAGCAATACAAGTGGTAAGAGATTACCTGGCCGGAAAAAATATAGTTAATGAGGTGGTTGATGATGAAACGAAAGAAGGTGATCTAATGGAGTTTTAGAAGATGGATGGTTATGATGATGCTCCTAAAAAGAGAAACAGAAGGAGAAGGATGTAGTGTTGATAAATCTCTCAAGACCACCACCTCCCTTTCCTCAATGATTAAAGAAAAGAATTAATGATGTAAAATTCAGCATGTTCATGGCAATGATCAAACAATTGACAATGAATGTGACATTGGTTGAGGCACTCGAGCAAATACTAGAATATTCTAAATTCATGAAGGACCTTGTGACTAAGAAAAGAGCGGTGATCTACGAATCGGAGAATAATCTCCATCATTGTAGCGCTATTTCTTTGAGGACCTTGGTATAGAAGAAGCAAGACCCAGGAGCATTCTTTATTCCCGGTACGATTGGGAATATGGAATTTACTGAGGCATTATGTGATCTAGGTGCGAGCATAAATTTGATGCAGCTGGCTCTATATAAAAAGTTGGGTTTAGGATAGGTTAGTAAAATGATCTATTGGTATTTTGTATGATGTGTTGGTATTTTTAGATAACTTCATATTCTTTGAAGATTTCATCATTTTGGTATGCGAGGTGGATAGGTCAGTAAAATGATCTATTGGTATTTTTTATGATGTGTTGGTGAAGGTAGATAACTTCATATTCCTTGAAGATTTCATTATTTTGGTATGCGAGGTGGACTTCGAGGTGCCCGTAATCTTGGGTTGACCTTTCCTTGCAACCAAAAGTATGTTGATTGAATTAAGAGTAAATGAGCTCTTATTTAGGATGAATGATGAAGTGGTACAATTTGATGTGGGCTAATCAACGAAGCATCATAAAGAAATAAGTATGTTCTCAGTAGTTGATGTGTATTATGAGGACGAACAAGAGGTTTTAATAGAGGAGAAACTCGTGGTTGAGCATTTAGCTACAGTTTTGATGAATTTTTATCGTGAATGTATTGAGGAGTACCAAGATACTATTTATGTTTTGTCAGGAATGGGTATATCCTTACACTCCTAAGAAGGTAGACCCTGATCTTGCTAATCGACCAATACCATTGGCTAAGCCATCTATTAAAGAGCCACCAATATTGGAATTGGAAGAACTGCCTGGTCACTTAAGGTAATTGTTTTTGGGAAATGGAAACACGCTACCTGCTATTATTGTGGCTAATTTAGGCGAGCAGCAGGTAGAAGCACTTATTTCAGTACTTCAGAGTTACAAAAGAGTAATAGGATGGACCATCGCAGATATTATTTGCATTCCCCCTGGCATATACACGTATAAAATACAACTTCAAGAAGATTGTACTCCAACCATCGAACACTAAGGTTATGAAAATAAGGGCAATCCTATAGTCATTGGCATACATTGATTAGAACTTCATTCTGAGAGTGAGTGTCTTTTAATTGTCCCCATGGTCACATATATGATTCGTGATATGACAAAAAAGGGATTTCTTTGTTTTAAGGGCACACCAGATATGTTGCTAGTTTCTAACTTGTTGCGATAGTGTAATACTGGTGTATGCATGGTTGTTATAGCTGAATTACCATCGTATCATGATTCATGTATGTTGCATTGTTCTTCTTCAATAATATACATATTTGTTCTTGAATTGACTGACCTTGGAGATGGTGACAGTGTTTTGAGATAATATGTATTATTGACTGTCGAATGTACTTTGTATCCTCTTGGTTATGTTTGATTTTCTTGAAGACAAGCAATTGTTTTAAGTTGAGGGTGTTGATGTGTGTGCAAATGCTAACACATTTGAGACTTTTAACTAAGAATAATTGCAAAGTCTTAAGCAATTTTTGTCATTTTTGATCCTTTATATTTTATTTTCTAGTTGAAGCATAAGAGAACCAACAAGGATGGAAGCAAAAGAGTTCAAATCTGAATCAAATACAAGAGAAGTATTGCTAACGACATTCCGAATAAGTCATCAGCACTCTGATAAGTTATCATCCTCATCATCATCCTTAGACAGTGATTGGTTTTCGATTAGAGTTTGTGATGACATTCCTAATAAGTCATCAGCCCTATAATAAGTTATCAGATACACTGTCAACCTTAGATAGAGAATGGACCTCAACAGAAAATTGTGATGATATTTCCTGATAAGTCATTACAGAGTTGATATGTCAGCAGGTTTCATCATCAACCTTAAGTAGGAAGTGCTAAAACTGAAGAAGGAGATGACGATATTTGTGATAAATCGTTAGACTCCTGATAAGGTGTCACAAATTTCATCACTTAATCTGAGAAATTACTGAACTCTATGATTTTTTCCATAATTAGGATGAACTATTTAAAGCATAGTTTAGGGTTTTCTAAAGAGTTCTTGAACCTATTTTGGGATACACGTATTTTGTTATTTTTCTCTCCAGTTTCTTGGCTTGAAAAACAATTAACTTTGAAGAGATTTTCATCAATATTTAGGGATTTCTATTGTGATATAATCTGAGAATCACTAGTTACTATTCATATTGTGGTAAGTTCATCTTTTAAATTATGAATACATCTAGTTGTTTCGCTTATTACATTGAGTGGTGAAATCTCTTCAACCCGAATTATGGGATCAATGGGTTAAGTCTACATAAGATGCTATGTGTTTAAGATTCTAAAGGTAATAGGACGCCTTAATAATTCAAAGATTTTAATTATCGTCTATTGGTTGCAAATGATAGATAACACCTACTTTGATTTCCTTGAGATAAGGAATCAAATATAGTAGAAAGTGAATTATTGATAGGGACTTGGAAACACTAAAATTCAAATTAAAATCGACATTGTAACAAGGTTGATTAACCTGAGGTGAAGTCTGGTTAGTAAATATAAATTTCCTAAGTCTGAGAGGATTAGGTAATTAAATGCTTAAGTAGGTCGAGAGACATTTAGGCATAACTTGGATAATGATAATATATTGTCCTACCTACTGTGAGAATCTTGAATCACTATTAGCATGTGTCAAGTAGTATAACCCATAGTGAAAATAATTCGTGTTTTCCATAAACTCTTTATTACAAACCCTGAAACTAAAGTGATAAACATTTATTGGCTAATCTCCAAAACCCCCATTTCAAGAAATATACAACTATCTATTGATCAAATCGAAAACAACTTAAGTTCACACCATATTGCCTATGGGATTTGAACCATACCTAGTCGGGTTATATATTGACAACAATCGCTTACATTCTCATTAGAGAGGTGTAGTTTGAGCGTTATCACTATATCATAGAATTCATAAGATATCTTGTTAGAGTGGTATGGGTTTTAGGTTTTGGATTGGTAATATGAAAGATATGGTATTGGTAAGATCGTTTAAGTAATTTGAAACTGTAAGAGTTAAAATACTTAGCTTGTTGCCTTGAACCTTAGAGAATTATACTTCATTACTCATGTTTAGCATGAGAATGCCTTAGACTTCTCATGACAAAGTAGAATGCTCTATTTAATTATGCTTAGGTTTAGTTGGTCTTAGTTCATTAAAATAGCGAAAGTTACCATAAATTCTATTAATCTTAGTTAATGTGCTTGAGTAGAATCTCTACCGTAGGACTAAGTGTGGCTTACCATACCTCTAAAAGTGGATTTAGATACCTTAAGCCTAATTTAGGTAGAATTCTATTAAATGGAAATTGAGGATTAAAAGTGAACTCATAACCCACTATAGGCTATGACATATGTTAGCTTTGGTAAAACCTTATACACTTATTAGACTCTTGTAAATATGTATTGAGCTAATATTGAGAAATATTGACACTTGATGGTTATGTTTCTTAATGTGAGGATTGTCTCATATTTATTATGGTTTTACCTATGCATATTGATGACACTATTTATGATGTGCATTATATATATATATCAATATATATTTGATTCGAGACTAGAAAATTGTAATGTTATTGATCATATTTATCGGTTCGAATTTGGATATTAAGTATTTAATGATTGAAGTATTAATATTGATTATATTTATCAGTTTTAGTCTAGCTATTGATTATTTACTAGTTCAAGTTTGAATATTGATTATCTTTACTTGTTTGAGTTCAGTTATTGATTATACCTGTTCAAGTAAAGATATTGATATATTTTCTGGTTCGCGACTAGATTTGTATATTATGTCATGATGATATACTTTTTATGATTAATGATATCGATGTGTAAAATTAAAGGTAGTAATTTAGGATTTGTTTGGGAAATAGTTATAAGATGGTATGATATAAATAAATTCTAATTGTTAAATAGATTGGTTAATAAGTGATGACAAGTTAAAAATATTAATGGTATACAATGATTTTAAGTTCGTTACATGATGGTAACATTGTGGAGTGTGAGTAAATTGTGCATGACAACTAGGGTTAGTTATAATGTTCAGTTGATTTCTTATTCTTCTCTTGAGTGTACTCTCCTATCATATAGGTGCTGTGATGAGTTCTTTATTTTTTGCACCAATGGTGTATGGGAGCCAATTTTGTAGTTTGTGATTGATTTTGTGATATTATGTTACATCATGTTATCATTTTGGTTTATATAATTATTATGTATAACGGTGTTAGAGATGATCCAGGTTCATTTTTTTACCTTGACTTAGTTATGATATCTTGCATTTTATCATTCTTATATCATGATTTAGTTTAGTTGGTCGATGATTCCCATTGAGTAACCATTATTTTGGTACTCATACTATAATTCAGTACCTTTCTTGGTGTAGATCCAAGTACTAGCTACCATTGTTTATCATATTTTGTGTGGTTATTTATTTTTGGAGATAGGATAAGCATTAGAGTTTGAGCTACCCATTTCCCTCTACCTTTTATATGTAGTCTTTAGTTACCGAGATCGATGTATTAACTAATCTAGATTTTTGAGTTGTATTGATACTATTAGATGCTCTTGTACTAGCTATACAAAGTCATAGGATTGGTATCTTGTATTGACTATTTATTTTATCTAAAACCTTTGTTATTTATAAATTTTGTTCTTGAAATATTGCCCATGTAGGCAATTCCTAATTAATTAAACCCTTTTGGTAGCTTCGGGTTATGGTTTGACTTACCTACTACTGGGATTTAGTAGGTTCCATCATGACTTGCAAATAGGGTTATGACCAATGGGTATTAGAGATTAGGCTACAACGATATTATTTATACAAGAGCAAGTGCCTAGTATAGTCCTATAGATCTTAATGATAACATCAATTTCCTATCTTTGGATATCTATGGGACATTCTTAGGAGTTTATCAATTCTTTCAATCATATTATTAAAAAAGTGTGATTTGGTTTGTATAAGTATTCCTTGGACTTTACTCTTTTACAGATGGCCAGGATATGTGATACCTCTACATGAGATGAGGGTCCGAAGACCATGCCTAGGTATCCTACTCCTATTTATGGATAACCTATAGGTCTTGGACAACTACAAAATGTGTCTGAACTAAGGTTTGGGATAGGGGTCCCCCACCAGACTATATCCTTGCTTATGAGCTAAATATTCTTTCAAAAAAACCAGCGGTGGTCAAGGGACTAGCCTAGGCTCCACAAGAGTTTATTTCTTTTTATTGTTCTCTAAGATATGTTGGTTTATATTTTGGGCTTAGTTGGTAGTGCACTATTTAATGGTGCATAGTGTATAGATCAGAGTGGTACTGAGCTTGGGTTGCATCCTATAGCTGTGGTTCGTTGATTGGAGTTTCCTCTATCTGTAGTTTCTCACTCAGTAGTAACCTATCCTGCTAAATCTACCCAGAAGAATAAGATGTTTAGTAAATTCTTGAGATTGGCTCCATATATGTTTTCTAATACTCATGGTGAGGATGCACTTTTGTTTCTGATTTCTTGTGAGGATAGGCTCTATAATTTTGTCCTTATTAGCACTTGTGGTGTAGAATACACCATATTTCAATTGGATTTGTCTTCTCATTATTGGTAGCGAGGTTTTATAGATTCCAAACCAACTTGATCTTTTCCATTTACTTGGGTTCAATTCTCTGAGATGTTCATGTAAAAGTATATGCCCTTTAACCTTCTCTTTATTAGATAAGATATCCATGATAGTTAAAGAGTATGAGGCTCATTTTCATGAGTTGTTTAGGTATACAACTTCTATTCTAGATATAGAGTATGAGATTTTGTTGCTTTGTTATGAGGTTGAGACTTTCCATTCGTACGTAAACTTATAGTTTATTTATAGCAAGCAGCTCTATTGCTGAGGTTCCAAATCATGATTGAGTGATATAGGAGATACATTGTGAGTCCCAAGGGGGCAATGATACTTCCTGATTTAGAGGTTTTAGTTCTCGTGGTGGGTATTCCCTATGTCCATCCTATCAAACTCAGATTTATCCTGGTTAAACATTTTAGAAATCTCTTTAGATCACTGATTGAGGTTAGTCGAGTACTAGTGATCACCCTAGTCCCGTTAGTAGTCTGTCTTTGATGGCTTCATCCTTTGGTCACTCTTGTCATGGTGGTTACTCTGGGTCAACAGGTTCTATTGGTTTTATTTTTTCTCTGATTTTATGTTATAGTTGTGGGGGTTGTGGTCTCTATTCTCAAGAGTGTCATCTTTTTAAGGCAATCATTGTTATAGCTTAGAGTGTTCTCCCTATTAGAGCAGTTTATCACTCAACTAGAGGTTTTTCTCATGGTCGTAATAGTGGTTCTCAGGGTACTCAAGAAGGTTCTCAGTCAGGCAGGACAAGAGATTAGTTAGGTACCCAGCTAGGTGTCGAGCATGGTTAGTTGCATGCTATACCTACTAGACCCCAAGCTGATACTTTAGATGTTTTAGATACAAGTATGATTTTAGTGTGTCGCTAGTTAGCCCTTGCTGTATTTGATTTCAAATCAATTTATTCATATATATCTTTTTATTATGCACCATGATTTGATTTGTCTTATGACTTAAAGTCTATTTCATTGCGGGTATCTACTCTCATGTGTGATTCTTTAGTACTGTATTAGGTTTTCAAATTATGTTTTATGATTGTTTGTAATGTTAATACTTATGTTGATCTAACTATTCTAGATATGGTGGATTTTGATGTGATTCTAGGCATGGATTGGGTATCCCACTATCAAGTGGTCATGGATTATTTTGCCAAGTCTATAACCTTAGTCATGCCCAGTGTACCCCAGTCATATGGAAAGTAGCAATTGTACATGAGCCTATGGGGATTATTTCTTATGTTTGTGCTAGAAGGCTTATTTTGAGAGATGCGAGTCTTATATCTCTTATATTTATGATACTAGTATGGATAGACCTTAGCTTTACTCTTTTCCTGTTATGAGTGAGTTTCCTAATGCATTCCCTACTAACCTACCTTATATTCCCCCTGTTCATATTATTGAGTTTTTCATTAATCTCAATACTAGCACCCAACTTATTTCTATGTCACCTAATCATATGGCTCTGACCGACCTTAAGGAGCTAAATTCACAACTTTTGGATCTTTTTAGTCAGGATTTTATTAGACTAAATGTGTCTCTTTAGGGAGCTATTGCATTGTTTTTGAAGAAAAAAGATAATTCTATGCACTTGTATATTGATTATAGGCAGTTTAATAAGGTGATAGTAAGGAACTATTATCTTATGGCTTGCATTGATGATTTTCTCGCCTAAGGGTGCAGTGGTATTTTCTTAGATTGATTTGAGGTATGGTAACCGTATGTTTTGGATTTTGGCTGAGGATATCCCGAAGGTAGCTTTTATGATCCGTTATGGTCATTCTGATTTCTTAGTTGTGTTTTTGGATTAACTAATGCCTTAACTGCTCTTATAGATTGGATGAACTGAGGATTCAAACCTTATTTGGAATTCTTTATGGTTGTGTTAATTATGTATTCGAGTAGTAGAGTGGAGTATGTGTTATATTTGAGGATTGTGCTCCATAATTTGAGACGTCATGTGGTTTTAGCCAAATTATCGAAGTGTGAGTTTTGTCTTGGGTCTATAACATTCCTTAGACATGTGGTTTCAAAGAATGGCATTATGGTAGACCCAACCAAGATTGATATGATTCATGATTGGGCTAGACCTACATATCTGACTGAGATTCATCGAGGGTTTTGTTACTATTTTAGCCCCTATGACTAGAGTAAGTTAAAAAGAGGTTCTTTTCTAATAGTTTAAGGGGTGTGAGATTAACTTAGGAAAGCTCAAGTATTTTTTTCATCAGCTCCTATTTATGCTCTTACTAATGAGGGTGAGGGATTCACTGTATTATGTAAAGCTTCTGGTGTTGTTCTAGGTTGTGTTTTGATGTTGTAGGTTCATGATATTACTTATGCTTCTAGATAGCTTAAGGTTCACGAGCACAACTACCCCACAAATAACAAAGAGTTTGCGGCAATAGTTTTCACACTTATGATTGTGAGGTATTATCTTTATGACATGTATTATGATATTTTCGCCAAGCATCAAGGTCTTTAACATCTAATGACTCTGAGGGATCTTAATTCTTGGCAACATAGATAGAAAGAGTTGCTTAAGGACTATGATATTTTAGATCCTTGGTGGATTTTTTCTAATATGGAGGTGAGGTCTTTTCTATTTGAGCCAATATGAGATCATCAGTTTGAGGATGGCAAGATTTGTTTCGTTAGTGTAAGGTGTTGAGTGGAGAGTCAGAGAGTGTCAACATAAATTGTAAGTGTGTTTTGAGAGTTCATGGTTGCATTTGTGTTTTGCAGATTGATGACTTAATTAAGTTGACTTTGCATGAGGACTTACAGCTCTAGATATTCCATTCACCCTAGCACAGTCAAGATTTATAGAGATTTGAGGCAACATTATTGATGGAGTGGTATGAAGAAAAATGTGGCAGACCTTATAGCTTGTCGCCAATATGTTTACCAAGTAAAGGTGGAGCACCAGCAACTAGATGATTTGAATTAGAGGTTGCCCATTCCCAAATATAAATAAGAATGGATTACAATGGATTTTTTTAATGGGTTGCCTCACACTTCCTGTGGTTTCGACAGTATTTAGGCAATCATAGGCTATTTAACCATCATACTTTAATCCTATTTGAATGTCCTCTCGTGGTGAGAGATTAGTCCATATCTATGTTTGGGAGATAGTCCATTTGCATGTGAAGCCCATTTTCATCATTTCAGAATACAGATCAGTGTATGCTTTGAGGTTTTCAAGATATTTTCATGAAGTGTTTGGCACTTAAGTAGATCTTAATATAGCCTTTCATCCATAGACAAATGGTTAGTCCTAGTAGAGTATTAAGATTCTTAATGACATGTTTAGAGCCTATGTTTTCAATTTTTGAGACTAGTGGAACCAACACTTTTCCTTGGAAGAGTTCACATATAATAATAGTTATCATTCTAGTATTAAGATGGTTTCTTTTGAGGCTTTCAATTGTAGGAGATATCATTGTCCATTTGGACGGATTGAGACCTCTGAGGTTTGGCCAGGTATTATTGATTTACTGCAAAAGTTTTTGGATAGAGTTAAGGTAATTTAGGATAGGTCGAGATTGGCTTAGAGTAGGGAAAAGGGCTATACCAATCGTATGCTTTGTGCCTTGAGGTTTAGAGTTTTTTATCGTGTATTCTTCTGTATGTCTCCTATGGTAGGTGTGATAAGGTTTGGGAAGAAGGGTAAGCTTAGGCCGAGGTATATTGGCCCTTTGGAGATCCTTTATGCATTTGGTCTTGTTTTACATGTGTTTATATTACAGTAATACATTCGTGATCTGTCTCATGTGCTTATATAGGACTTAGTCCACTTCCACGACCGTTAGACTTTATAGAGGAGCCAATGCTCATTTTATCTAGTGATGTAGGGTGATTGCTTGCTAGGGAGATTCGTCTAGTTAAGGATCAATGGAGGCACCACCAAGTGAAGGAGGCCACTTGGGTGATAGAGAGCGATATACTGACTCAGTATCCTCACCTATTTGAGACATCAGGTATATCCTAATGCTTAAATTTCTTAGACAAAATTTCGTTTATTAATACCATATTTTTGAAATTAGAGATTCTATATAGCTGCCCCAAGTCCTTTATGACTTTATGGACTAAAAGTTTGATTATTCGATAGTTTTTTTAGTTTTTAGAGCCAATTCACTATTAAGAAGTTTTCACTTGTTCTATATGGTCACCAGGAAAAAACATTAGTAAATTGATCTTGTATGCAAATTTTGATTGTGCCAACAACTAACGAATATTGATTTAAGGCTAGGTAGAACCTTTGTTTGGGTCTCGAGGTACCCGGACTCATTTCGACATATTATTTGAAAATTTGAAATATTTGAGATTGGGTGTCAGACTCATATTTGGTCGGAATGATATTGGATGGAAATTCTGAGTATGCCATCATGTTCGAATTATTTAATTTAGTTTGGTTAATAGTTCGTTTGCGCATATGGGATTTTAAATAAATCGGGAGAGTTTGGCGGAGCATTAGAAAAGTTTCCAAGTGGAAGCTGGTATCTATAACAGTGGCGAACACCAACCAAGGGTCTCGATTGTTGTACCTTTGGAAGGGAAGATAGCGGGATTGTAGTAGATGATTGCAACTCTTGGCAAGCGGGTGGTAGCGTAATCATACACCTGTTGGTCATTATAGCAATTGTCGTGGCCCTAGTCTGGATATAAATTAAGCCTTTTCCATTATTCTTTGCATTTTTGATCTCCCCCTTTGAGATATAAACCCTAAAAGAGTGTGTTATCATAAAATTGAAGCTTGTGGGAGCATGGGAAGCTTGGGTAACATCTATTTTTTTTATTTTCATCCGATATAAGGTAAGACTTCACTCTTTTCTATGTAAAATTTCATGACTATTTGCGCAAATCTCCAAAATCTTTTTTAGAGGGTAATGATTTGTTTAGCTTTTATGAATGTTGGGGTGGTCTCGGAAATATGATTTTTTAAGTGGGACCAACATGGAATTTTTGAGGTAATTTTTGGACTCAAACCATAATGGTTCAATATAGGCATTGATGTTTGCAAATTTATGAGTAGACAGTGTTTAGGATAGCTTGTCATCTTAGAGAGGGTTCTCGAAAGGAAAAAGTGAAGTTTTAGAGTTTCATTGAGCAATCTTTTAGTGTCGAGGTAGGCTAGGTATATCCCTTGTTAGATTGAGCTATGTCATAGTATGCTTATGATATCTTAATATATTAGGATGATTTTAGGTGTTGGGTTGATTATATGTAAGACATGGGACTAGTTGGAACATTTAATTCATTTGAAAACATAATAGTTTAAATACTTAGCTTTTTTCCACGTACCTTTGCAAATTAGATTTCATGACTCAGGTTTAGCTTGAGAATTCCTTAGATAGATCATGACTAAGTAAAATGCTCTAGTTAATCATTCTTAGGGAAAGTTGGCTTTAGTGCTAACACCAACAAAGGTTTCCTTAGATTGTATCGGACTTAGCTAATCTGCTTGAGTAGAATCTCTACCTTTGGACTAAGTGTAGCTTGTTATACCTCTAAAAGTTTATTTAGATACCTTAACCCTATTTCAAGTAGGATTTGGGTAAAATAAACTTGAGGATTAGAAATGGACTCTTAACCCCCTTTATGCTATGACATATGTTTGCTTTGGTAAAACTATTTGCGCTTATTAAACTCTTGAAAATGTCTATTGAAGTAATATTGAGATATATTGACACGCAATGGTTATATGGGTTGATGTGAGGATTAAGGCCTATTGATTCTGCTTTTGTTTATGCATATTGGTGATGTTATTTATGTTGTCGACTATATATATACATATATATGTATATATATATCATTGTAGTGTTCAAAAGATTGTTATATTGTTGATTACATTTATTTGTTTGAGTTTGGTTATTGATTATTATCGCTTCATGTTCGAATATTGATTATATTAATTTCTTTGAGTCCTCCTATTGATTATTTATTGGTACAAGTTGTGATATTGATTATATTTACTAGTTTGAGTCTGGATATGCATATTGTAACATGATGATTCACTTTTTTTGATTAATGATATCGAGTTGTGAAATTGAAGTCAGTATTTTTAACTAAGTTAGGGAAATGGTTATGAGATGGTTTGGCCTAAATGGATTCTAGTAATTGAATAATTGGTTAATAAGTGACGACTATCTAGTAAATGGTAATTAGTGAGCAACAATTGTAAGGTTGTTAAATAAAGGCAACATTGTGGAATATAGGTTTATTGTGATGTTAGTTACATGACAAAGAGGGTTAGCTATAATGTCAGTTGATTTCTTATTCTTCTCATGAGTGTCCTTTCTAGTCTCATGGGAAGCTATGATGAGTACTTTACTTTATGCACCAATTTCTGTATGGGAACCAATTTTGTTGTTTATGATTCCTTGTGTGATATTATGTTACGTTATGTTGTTATTCCATTTTATTTCCTTATTATGTATAGAGATGTTGGAGATGATTCATTTTTATTTTAGTACCTTGAATTAGTCATGATATCTTGCATTTTATCATTCTTATATCCTGATTTAGTTTTGTTTGTCAGTGATACCTACTGGGTAACTGTTGGTGGTGCAGATCCAAGTACTAGCTGTTGTTGTTGATTGTTCTTCGTGCAGTGATTGATTTCTAGAGATAAGGTGAGATTTTGGAGTTCGAGTGGCCCATTTTCCTCTATACTTTATATTCAGTCTTTAATTATCGAAACAGATGTATTGACTATTCTAGACTTTTGAGTTATATTTATACTATTAGATGCTTTTGTACTAGCTTTACCAGGAGTATGATTTGTATCTTATATAGATTATTTATCTTTTCTAGAACCCTTGTTATTTATAAATTTTGTTCTTGAATTTTTCCTATGTTGGGAAATTCCTACCAAATTAATCCATTGATTAGCATTGGGTTACAGTTTGGATTACCTACTAGCGAGATTTAGTAGGTGTCATCATGACTTATAAATTGGGTCATGATAAAATTATACTTATATTTCCATTAATGTTTTCGATTGAATTCAAAAATTCATAAATGAAATTAAAAATCAAAGCAAAAGAAAAAGCAATAAACCAAAGTCTAACACTATTGTTTCAACTAAGAGATTCTAGATCTCAAAATTTATGAAGGATAGGGTTCAAAGCTGCCAAAAAGCCTTTAATAAATGAAGCAAAAACTGGCCTAGAACATCTGAAGATTCCACCACACTTACTTGTATAATGAGACATGGTATCAGTGAAGCTTTGATGATTTGCATTTTTTGACATTCGAGATGGATTCTTGCTATGCCAAACTCTTTGGTACTACACAAAACTTTATCTTTTCACTGATATTCTGATTCTGTCTAGTTTGGGAATCTGCCAAACTCCATGGATGATGCCTTTTATCATTTTATCTCCCATTCTCTATCTTTTTACTTCTTTATTCTCTATCAACCACTTCTTTGCTTCAACCCTTAAAGTTAACCAAAAAACCGTTAATACTAACATAAATTGACATCTAGGAATTGATTTTCTTCAATTTTTGGGCCTAAATTCTCAAAAATTGACGACTTATCAATACCCAAAAAAAAATTTCTGACCCTCGAGTAAATTACTGCACACACAATATAACTAATATTTCCTTCAATTGATACTACGTTTGAACTTAGACACTTGCTTCTTTTGTTAAAAAACATTTTCCATCACCCGAATCAGGGTCTGGCTATGATGGGTATATTAAGTCCCCTGTGGACCGAAAACTACCCCCTTTTCCTAGTCAAACTGAACACAATACACTAATAGTGCTTGAATTCTAAATATACTATAGATAGATACAAATAAAATCAAGAATTCTAAGATACATCAACAACCAATACACAATCCACTATAATCCACAAAGCCTCTAAACCAAACAAAAAATAATCAAAGTTGGTGCATTCCTCCAAAGACAGCCAAAAGAAACCATATGAATAGTCTGTGACATAAAAGAATAGTAAAAACATGAAATACAGATCTTTCGTAGAATTAAAGCTCATTGCATCAAGCTAACTGTTAACACCATGAAATCCTATCACTGAGCAGGAAAAGTAGAGGTGTCTCCATGTCCTGCATAGTGTGGTAATACAACATCCAGGGATGATTAGTGGGTAGAGCGCATCATATAACTCTGGTATAAGGAAATAAAATAATACTATCATTCCAAAACAAATTCAAAACCATTTCACATGCAAACAAAAAAATACATAGATGTACATAGAGTATGACACAAGAACATAGTCATCTAGACAAATCCCTCATGTCGGCAAATGTGAGTTTCTAGTATAAGTCCCTAGGGACCTCCACCTTCACGACTAGCTACACAACCTATTTTAAGCCTAATGAATACATTTAGCACATAACCCATCTGTTAGTTCAAGAAGTCAATCGTAAGGCATCATTAAGTGTTGTATTTATACCGACGATAGCTGGCAATCAATTTCATTAGGCCATCACTTGCAGATATCCTCATACTACTGGACTTTATTATCAAATCAACTTGGGGGATCCCTTATACCCCACAAGGTTTTAAAAATAATTCTATCCATTATCCATTCACGCAATGCATTTGTTTTACCATTATCCATTATCCTTGGGCACATACATAATACTGACCCAATAAATTTTACCCTACAGCTCGTAATTAGACCCTACAACTCATAGGGTCCAATCATAGTCAATATAGAATCCATTCGGGCATCCACTAGTTACCTTATGATTGGTACATTATAATTTCTACGGGGACTATATAACTCGTTAGGCTGAGTTGTAACCATAACAGAACAAGGGCACATTTAATTAGTCACCTACGATTGGGTCCTATGACCTGAAATGACACCATACCCCTAGTAAGGTGAGTCATAGGTTGGACAGTGAGTTCAAAAACTCAAAAAGTCTAAGGACCAAAATCTGGGGTGTTTTATTCCCCCCCCTTCCCCCCCCCCCAAACCCCCAAGAATCATTTTCCCTGAATGATGAGACAATGAATCCATTAACATGATTTAACATGGAATACAACAACACTTACCTTTAACAATGATAGAAAATAAAGATATTAAGGAATACGCACACCTTAAGCACAATGATCCCAAATAGGAAAATAAGAATGAATATTTGGACTTTATGTCCTCTTTAGATCCGCAAGTGGCTTCTTCAAACTTTTTTATCCACTATATAACCTTAACCAAAGCCACATCCTTGGTCCACAGCCGATGGGGTGTAATACCCCAACCATTCTTTAAATCTAAATCAGCCTTTTGAGTGAATATGGATGACTTCCAAAGTGATTGATCTTTATACCATATTGTATTTCTCTAATTTCTAATTTTTTCCATGTATATCATTGATAATCTTTCCATCGATACCAAATTTGCCCAAATCTGAAACTTGGGTAAAAAGTTAGAGCCATTTTCGTGAGACAGTGTGCCACCTAGAAGTTTAGTGCATTGCTGAGCCAGCCAAAATGGCAATTTTCATATTCCAGTGATCCTCTGCGATATTGACGCATCGCACCAAGGCTCAATTTTAGGATTGTCAAATTCCAGTGCACCAGCAGGATTCCACCGCATCGCAGTGCCCTTCCAAGTCACGACCATGGTGGCAAATACGACTTCACTGCGTCGCACCACTGAGAAGTTTCCCAATTGTCCAATTCTAGTGAAGGACCGTGATCCTAGTGCATCGTGCCAGGGCTAAAAATTGGGCTCCAATTCTAGAATTAGCTCAAGGGTATTTTGGTCTTTTCCACCCGTCCTTACCCTTTATATATATACACGTGAGGGAGAAAATCCTTATTTCTCTTCCATCTTCTCTAAATTTCTAGGGACTTTTCAAAATTCAATCTAATTCTTATCTAAACATCTCAACATCAAGGCATGGTTTTCACAAATTAGTTTAATATTTAAAACTTCCAAGTCAAGAACATTAAGATCTCTAACTTAAGAAATGGGAAAAGAAGTCTATAGCAAGTTTATTCATCCCGGATAATAATCAAGGTATGTGCGGCTTGAACAAGAATATCCTTTTATTCTTGTGCCCAAAGAATTGATTTTTACTATTGGAAATTCTTGATCCTTGAAAGTGGGTTTACACCCAAATTTCTTTATATATGATTTGTGAGATTTGAGTTGAATAAGTTTGATATTTATGATTATTTAACCATCATATTTCCTAAATTGGGAATTTATTCCATGAGTTGTATATTGTCATTTTGTATTGATGATTTGCGATTTAAGAAAAGTATCATGAGTTATGCTTTTTCGATAAGAAGTTTGATTATTGAATATATTTATTGATATTAAGCTTAAGAGTCAAGAATGAGTCCTATAACATTTTCTCAAATCTTTTGATACTTGATACGATTTGATAAGCAAGTGTACTTGATGTTGGGAAAAAATATTTTGAGTTTGAGTCGAGTTAGGAATCCACAAGTAGTTTATGATTTACAGATGAGATATATTTATGATTTGGTATTCATGATAGACCCTTGAGTTGATTAAGGTGGATTTCCTAACGCGTTTTAAGCTCAGTCTGGGAGGAGTATTTAGCACCGAGTGGGAAGTGTGGGTTTAGCACATCCTGCTTTTCAAAAACTACGTGCCACTGTAGGATTGAGATTTGAGGGCCAAAGAGACGAGTTTGTGATCACGGAGATGAGTTTGAGGTTATACTCCCTGGCAAGAGTAAAATACTCCCGCTAATGTGGTTTTCCTTCCTTAGGAGGGCAAATTATTGGACTCCATACGGCTTACATGGTTTATGTCAGTTATAAGAAACCCCCAAGTCCATAATAGTCTAAGTTTCTTGAGTACCGAGTCACTCTAAGTCATGAGTGAAAGAGTTTGAGTTGAGTTCAATGTTTTATGATATTTGTGAAGCATGTGTTATTATTGATGATTTATGGAAATTATGTTTTTGGAAATTCAAGTGAAGAAAGTCATTATTGTCATGATGCATGACTTTATTTTACATTTATGATATTGTTTAGAAGTGTTGCATACACCCCCACATACTCAGTACAATCCTAAGTATTGATTCTTATACTCTTCTATGTTCTACATTTTCTCGCAATGTAGGTTCAGGTACTCAGTCTCAGCAGTGACAGTGATCTTCGAGTACGTCCATCTACATTCTTATAGTTGTTGAGACATCATGGTTCGAGGACCTATGTCCCTGATTTTTGTCTTGATAGTAGATGGTTGTTTCTTTTCAGTTTAGGCGAGTCAGTTGGGGATCTGTCCCAATGGCTCATCAGTCTTTTGTAGTTGAGGCTTTGTCAGAATAGAGTACCAGTATGGATAGAACTTTCAGTATTTTATTTGAACAGGATAGTCTTTCTTCATATCACAGTATGCTCATGACATGATTATTCTTCCTTATTATAAAATGATTAGTGTTATAGTATGTTTTGAAAGTGATAACAGGCTTATAGGGTTAGCTTGAGGCCACGTGTAGCCTTAAGCATCATGTGACATCTCGGGATAGGTTCTTGGGGTGTTACATGGAGCTACCAATCAAAGGTTTTAATTTGGAATTCATCATAATACAAGTAATTTTAAACGCTGACAAACTCAAAAAGAACAACCAAGGTGGGTATAATGCCCCACAAAATCCTCTTCCAGTCTGAGCCTTAGAGCATATTTGGTGAAGTAAAAATCCGAGTCAAAATGTTTTAGAAATATCCTCCCTAGTATGAAATACTATAAATTGTGTCTGAATCTATTTGAGCATGAATTAATATCATAGATGTCCCCTAACTCATGAACGAGTTGAAAGCTTTCCTATCGTTCAAGTTTTAGTAATCGTAAAAATTTGGGTAAATTTAAATTGACCATACCTCATTGTATATGAAGAACTGGGTGGCTTTCTATATATCAAATGAAATATCTTTGAATTAGCTTTCAACGATACCAATTTTGCCTAAACCCGATATTGGAGCAAAGAGTTATGCCCATTTTACTCTAGCATGTGAAGCTGAAAAATGGTGACGATGTTTCTGACGGGCTATCACGTTTCTGATGATTTTTTTGACGATGTCGTCATATTCGAACAATATTTCTGACGACATCGATAGCCTTGGGAAGAAAATCAAGAATTTGGACCCTTTTTGTGACGACCATTCGTGACGGCCTATCACGGACCTGACGGCCTGTCACGGATGGCATCAAGTATATTTTTCTAGCAATTCAAGGAAATTTTTGAAAGGTTATTTTTATCATTTCTCACCTTTTTCTGAGCCTCTATAAATATGAGGAACCCTTATTCAAACCCTAATTCCGTCATTTTCTTTTCCAATTCTTTGAAGAATATCTAGGGTTTGATTCAAGAACCCTAATCTTCAAAAATTCATCCACAAATTCTTTAAGGTTTCTTCAAGAATCAAATTCATCATTGTGTGGGCTTCAAGAATTTATTTATTTCAAGTGTTGATAAAGTTTCAAGCACTAAAATTCATCCAAGTGCAAAGGTTAATCTATGTATATGTTAATTCTTGGGTCTCTTTCATCCAACAAGGTCAAGAATCCTTTTTAATACTAAAAGATTTTTATGTTTATGAGTTGTAAATGATTTGTATGAGTTGAAATGGATTTTTAATGTGTTGTTGAGTTTTGATTTATGTTTTCCTACAAAATTTATGATCTTTGACCCTAGTATGTGGAATTTATGTGATGTTTGTGATAGACCCTCTTGAAGTTGTTTTTCCATGTGATGTGTACATGACTTTTGGGTGTAAAATTGGTTGAATAAGTGAAGAAAATTCCCCATAGGTTTGATAAAGAGCTTAGGTGAAGCATAAGGGCCACTATAGTATGTTCAATAGGAAACCCCAAGTTGTTCGCTAGTCCATGCATGCCTAGTGTTTAATAAAATGCCTTAGTGAGTGAAATTTGCCAAGATAGCATGAAATTCCCAAGTAGGTGTAAAATTGGTTGTGTCTAGTATTTGTTGAAAGACCCTAGTGAGCAAGTACAGATATGATGGTTTTAAATTCCCCGATTTTGTGCTCTTTGATATATGCAAAGCTTTTAATACGTGTCAAGAGGTTAGCAAGTAAATAGTGACGTGTTAGTATGAAGTTTCCCCCAAATCAAGTGATATGCAAATACATGAGAAGACTGATATAGGTATGAAGTACTTGATGTAAGATCTCATGAATGGGATATAATCTAATAGCATGTCTTCCCTAGGCTAGTATATGATGGTGAACCGATGTTGATGATCCTTAAAGGTTTGGAGTGACCCTTTTGTGGTTGTGATGATGAATAGAGTTCTATTTTACCTAAATGCCTAATGCGATGGCCTAAGGATCTTGAGAGGGAAAGTATGTTATGATGCCCAAATAATTGAAGTGATGCTTTAAGGATTGTGATGATACATGAATGATTTTAATGATGAATGAATGTTTGTAATGATGAATGAATGATTGTAGTGATAAATGCATGACCGTGATGATGCACGAATGATATTTGATAAAGAATGATTATGTCTTACTTTTATGTTATCAAGTTTTGGGGGTATTTATACCCGAAAATAAAGTTGTTGTCTAGAGCCCATGTCAGTTTCTCGATAACTCCAATCGAGCCATGATTCTCAGAACTCAGTGAACTATAGAAATCTATATCCTCAGACAAGTGCAAAGCTTAATAAAGCTCAGTAATCTCAGTTATCTCTGTAATCTCTATATCGCTAGTAATATAGCATCAGACCTGTAATTAGCTCAGTTCCAATAGTATTCAAGTGATTCAATCCTAATTTCAGAAGTGATTTGAGTAATCTATTCAATCTCTAGATCATCAGTCAGATACTATGATTCGATATCTTTTTTATCAGATACAGAACCAATTGATCTCAGTGTAACTCAGTCAGACCTTTTGAGTAATATAATCAATGTCAAATTTAGTTCATCCAGTGTTTAGTTGTGAATTCAGTTCTGAGTCTTTCAGTTGGGAGTAGAAACTAGCACTGAGGTAGCTCAAGAATGGTAACTCACCTACTCGTAAAGGGTGTGATTCTTAGAAGCAATCCTTGTGCTCAAGAACTACATAGCCAGCGTAGGTTGAGACATCACATCTGTTAGTTGAGGATGGATGATAGACATCATACCTGCTAGATGAGGGCTCCACCATTCTTGTTTGAGGACCTACTAGATGAGGGTCATATAGAGTTGTCATTACCAGTGGCGCAGTAATGACACCCTTCCAACTGGGGCACAAGTTGTACCCCACATATGGTAGGTCGGGGCATGTTGGTTAAGTGACTACTTCCCACAGTTTCAATTTTAGATTCAGTCTCAGTTTCAGAATCAGTCTTCAGAAATCAGGACTGTCAGATATAGTCATCTATCATTGTGAGGAACTCAGATAGTTCCATTGATTTATGGGCCATCCCAACAGATATACTTGGTCTCACTTATAGTTATTTGACATTATATTTAGAGATATGCTGTCAGACAGGCTTGATCACAGTATCAGATTTCTATTGAGTATTCCTATTGTCAAATTCAGATATAATCATATTTTTTATCATTGATAAAGCTTCTGAAATCATCTATTAGAAAGTTTTATCTCTAATCCTGTCAGTCGAAAGTAGTAAGTCCAAGAATTCATTCATTGATGTAAGCACATCCAGATCCTCAGTTATCAGTATCAAATGAGTTATTGATTCAGTATCTCAGTGTCAGTAGTGAGTTCACTTTACAGTAAAGTGGTATCTGAGTTTCAGTATCTAGAGTTGTGATAATTGTGTTCATGTTTTGTGCATTCATGTATGTGTTCTCATTCGGCATTTTCATGATTATTCAGTTTACATATTGTGCATGCATGAACCCTTGCATTAGCCTACCTCGTCTACATACTCGGTACACTTTTGTACTGACGCATTTGTACTATGGTGTTTTATTTGACACAATAGGTTTAGAGGCACAGGATCCAGTTTATCCTCAGCAGTTTGGTCCCAGTCAGCAGCAGTAGCAGTGACTCCTCTTCTTTCGAGGATGAGTCTCAGTTAACTACTAATGTTTCAGACTTTATTTATTTTCTATTGACGGAGTTAGTTGGGGACATTTCCCATCAACCCCATAGTTCAGACAGTTAGATGTTTTTCAGACGGATGTATTAGTATTCAGTTTTAGTTTTGAGTATGTGTAGATGTGTTGAGCCTTATGGCAAGTTTCTGTATTTTTTTAGATATTATGCAGTGTACAGGTACAGATATCAAAAAAAGATTAGCTTGTGGTCCTTCAGGTCAATAAGCACCGTGTGACATCTCGGGATGGGATCTCGGGGAGTTACAGTATGATCACCCACTCACTTCTTCAACATCAAAACATAGAAGTTTGTACGAATGGAACCTAAACTAGAAAGGAAATGCAACTCATAAGCCATGTTGCACACTCAACATAAAATCAAATATGGGCCTACAAACCAGGGACTAAGCTTTCCCTTCTTTCTAAACCTCATAACTTTATTCATGGTAGATACCTACAAAAATACCCAATCACCAACATCAAACCCTAAATCCCTATTCCTCACATCTTTCTAGGACTTTTAGAGACTTTGGGCGGTCATTAGTCTATACTGTATCACCTTTACCTTCTCCATAGCTTGGTGCACGAAATCAGGGCAAAGCAATTTAGTCTTACAAACTTTGAACCACCAAATAGGAGATCGACATCTCCTACTAATAAAAAATTTCAACGGATCCATCTTAATACTAGAATGATAGTTGTTGTTATATGTAAACTCTATAATAGGCAAATGATCGACCCAACTACCTCCAAAGTCAATCATGTAAGACCTTAGCATATCCTTCAATGTCTTAATAATCCTCTATGGTCGTCCATCCTTCTGAGAGTGGAAAGTAGTGCTAAGGCTCAACATAGTTCCCAAGCCTCTTTGAAATGAAGGCCAGAAGTCAGTCGAGAACTACGTAACTCCTTCCAAAATGGTAGAAACTACAATATTGTACAACTTGACATTCTCCTAAATGAATAGCCTTGTGTAATCCTTTGCAGCATAATTAGTCCTCACAGGCATGAAGTACGCATACTTATTCATCCTATCCATGATGACCCAAATCAAATTGAACTTACTATGAGACCGCAGAAGACCGATAATGAAATACATATTAATCACTTCCAATTCCATACAGGCAGCACAATATCTTTAGAAAACCAACAAGGCCTCAAGTTCTCAATCTTCACTTATTTACAAACCATAAACTTAGCCATGAAATATTCCATAACCCGTTTTATGATATTCCACCAATAAACCTCCGTCAAATCATGGTATATCTTTGCTA
This sequence comes from Capsicum annuum, assembly GCF_002878395.1. Classification (NCBI taxonomy): domain Eukaryota; kingdom Viridiplantae; phylum Streptophyta; class Magnoliopsida; order Solanales; family Solanaceae; genus Capsicum; species Capsicum annuum. The sequence goes on from NW_025892965.1 coordinate 103,038, forward strand.
AACTAGGATGGGCCATATAGCTTGACTTATGACTATTGGCCAGAATTATTTCTCTCAACCCATCTACATAGTGAACACAAAATATACCTTAGTACCTTAACATACTTAATACCCGTACTTTTTCTAGATTGAAATTTTTCCCGAAGAATGTTACAAGCTTTATTTGAAAGATGAATCCAATTTTATAAATAATTTATTTTCATGATTTTCACTTATTTTCATGTGGGAAATTCCCTAAGCTTTCCATCGATATGAAATTTGCTCAAATCCGACACTCGGATGAAAAGTTAGAGCCTTTTTAGTGAGACAGTATATCACCTGAGCCATCAGCACATCGCGGAGCCAGCTTAAATGGCAATTGTCAATTTCCAGTGTTGCTCCACGATAGTGGTGCATTGTGAAAAACTTTTAGGTCTCAAACAAGGTCGCAACATGATAGCTTAGCGTCGCGCCACTATGCAGATTCCCAATTGTCCAGCTCCAGTGACTTGGCGCGATAGTGGCACGTCGTGCCAAGGATGAAAATCAGGAAATTTTCACAAGAATTAAAATAATTGTTCTAGGGTTAAAAATGTTAATTTACCTACCCTACATAAGCTCAAAAACATGGATTTGATCCACCATTGCACCAAAATATACTCTATTCTCTCAAAAATCCTCTCAAGAACATATTAGGGTTTTTCATAGAAGATTCAAGTTCAATAATTTCCTCCATCAATATTCATGTATTTACGAACCAAGGTATGCGTAGTGTTCATTTATGGACTCTTTACATCCATGAAGCCCAAGAATCTCTTTTCCAACTTCAAGTTTATAGATTTCTTTATGAGTTTCATGTTAGGTTTATTTTGTTCATGTTGAGAATGATTAATTGAATTCTAATCCATGTTGGGTGATCAATTTTATGTGGAATTGATTAGTATAGATGTATATTCATGTGAACTTACGATTAAACCCTATGATGATGAAATTAGAATTGAACCATGATGTCTAATTATTGTACAATGTTGTTTACATATACTATGCCTACCATGTGTTTTGCCTATATGAAGGAACAGTGCCCAACTAGTATGATGTCATGAAATCCCCATGTATGTAGAAGTTATGCCTATCACATATTTTGATAGAATGCTTCTATAAATTTATTATGGACTATGATGTTAGTAATATGTTCAAGTAAGTTATGCTTGGCCAGTTTCCTTCCATCGAGTCCTGGGTGTACTTGTACCCGAAACATTAGCTGTGTCCTTAGAGCCATGCCATGTTTTCACGATACTCTGAGACAAGTCACGATCCATAGATCTGAGTAAGTCATGTGACTTAGGAAATCTCAAAAATCTCAAAAATCTCAGTAGTTAAGTAACCTCCGTGATCTCAGTATTCCCCGTAAGTCTCAGTAACTTTAGTACTCTCAGTCAGTCCTTAGATCCCTGTAGCATTCCGTCGAAAATGAAACTCGATAAATTCATTTTTAGCTCCGCTAAATGATACCATTAGTTAATCAGTTTAGTTTAGTTAAATCAGTTCATTTTAGTTAATAAGTTCAATGTCTATTCAGTTGGGAGTAGGATTCCGCACCGAGTGAACCCAAGGATGGGGACTCACCTATTATTCAGTGGAGGTGTGATCCTTAGAAGCAATTATTATGTTCCAGAACTACTTAGCCAACGTAGTTTAAGAGTCACCCTACACATTTAGGGATATATATATCTACATCTTATTTGGTTTACCTACTAGGAGGGGTTGACGAAAGATCTCCCTATCAGCGAGGGTATACTCACAGCATGTCTTTACCCATGGCACGATATTGATACCCTTCCTGTTGTGGTTACAGGTTAGACCCCACCAGTTCAATTTAGGGGCATGTCATTTAGATGATTACCTCCCACAGTCTCAGTCATAGTATCACTCTCATTCTCAGTCTCAATAAAGGAACTCAAATAGTTCTTCAGATTTAAGGACTATCAGGTACAGTCAAATTCAGATACAGTATGGAACTTAGCTAGTTCTATTAGATTCAAGACTTTCAGATACAATCACTCATGTTATCAGTTATATCAGATGTTAGAACTCATGTTATCAGTATTCAGCTTTAGGACTGTCAGATACAGTCAACCAGACCAGTTTTTAATAACCATAACTGTTAGAAACAGTTATTCATTTATCAGTAACATAGTATCAGTCCCTCAATATTCAGTAAAACAGTATTTAGTCCTATCACAATCTCAGTTACTGTTACGTAGTCATGTACGTATTCTCATGTTCATGTTATTCAATTAGTTAGTATTGTTCATGCATATAAACTATTTGCATTCAGCCTACCTCACTTGCATACCAGTATATTCAAAGTTCTGATGCATTTGTACTATGGTGTCTTATACCATAGTTTTAAAAGTACGAGCTCCAGAGCATCAGTAGCATCCCAGTTCAGCAGTCAGAATCAGTTGTGAGTCCTCATCTTTCGAGCACATGATAATTACATTACTAATTCATCTTTCAGTTTAATTTAGTTGTCGGAGTTAGTTGGGGACCTGTCCTATCAACTCTTTATTTAGACAGTTTGGAGGCTTTCAGACTATAGCATACAAGATAGTTACTTCAAATATGTTTTGGTAATTGTTGTACCACTTCCAGACATTGTTTTATCAGATGTTTATTCAGTTTTGAACCTTATGGCCTTACAACTTTTACGTATTCCTCATAATTTCAATATATTATTTAATGCTTAGTAACAGATATCACTCATGGGTTATCTTGTGTTCCTTCGGGGTCATAGCCACCGTGTAACATTTTGGGTACCAGATTCAGGGCATTACAGATACCATCAATATGAATCTCAATAACCTAGACTTTCTGCTAACCGACTTCGTATTTTCTCCATATTAAGATAGGATCCAAAAATTGCTTCTTCTTCACCTCAGAACCAACAAATGACTTCATACCCACTTGTACAATCGCAGCTCCATTCTCAAAGTCTAAAAGACAAACTCCAAGATTAGACAATGAGTGAATATCCTGAGTGAATCCTCGTTACATCTTACCAAAATGAGATAAGATAACCATAGATAACCTTCTATGAGCATCAATAACCACATTAGATTTAACTAGATGATAGTGGAAACTCATATCGTAATCCTGGAGAAACTCGAGCCATCTCATTTGCCTAAGATTCAACTCCTTTTTGGGGAACACGTACTACAGGCTCTTATAACATGAATTTATAACAATATGAAACCCATAAATGTTGTGGCACCAAATCTTTAAAGCAAAAAACCATAGTTAATAATTTCAATTCATGTATTGGATAATTCTTCCATTGGATAATTCTTCTCATGAAAATTTAACTACCTAGAACATTTGCTATTACCCAACCACTCTGCATAAACACATAAATAAGTCCTACACGGGATGTATGACAATAAAGAACAAATCCATCGGTGCCCTAGGGCATGGTCAAAATCAGAGATGAAGTCAACTTTTCTTTTAATTTCTAAAAACATCCCTCACAAGCATTAGACCATAGATACTTTATCTTTTTCTGGGTCAACTTGGTCAATGGAGCTATAATAAATGAGAAATTATCCATAAACCTTCTATAATACTCGATTAAACCCAAGAAGCTCTAAATATTGATTGGGGTCATGGGTTTAGGCCATTTTTTCACCTCCCCTACCTTTTGTTGATCTACCCAGATCACTTCACTAGGAATAACATGACATAGAAAGTAACAACATTCAACCAGAACTCGCACATAGAAAATTTAGCATACAAATAATTATCTTTAAGGATCTGCAACACTATGTAAAGGTGATTGGCATGATCCTTCTCACTCTTTAAATATAACAAAATACTATCAATAAAAAAAATGACAAACAAATCAAAAAACCGACAGAATACTGGGTTTATAAGATAAATAATGTCGCCGGAGCATTGGTCAACAAAATTACATGACAAAGAACTCAAAATGACAATAGCGAGTTCAAAAAGTAGTCTTAGGGATATACATCTCCATAATATTCAACTGATGGTAACCCGACTGAAGGTCAATCAAAGAAAAGCACTTTGCACCCAGAAACTTGTGAAATAGGTCATCAATCCTATGAAGAGGACACTTATTCATCACAAGAACCTTATTCTATTGGTGGTAGTCTATGAAAATCCAAAGGTAACTATCCATCTTATTCACGAAAGGCATAAGGAGCAGCCTATGAAGACACACTTAGACAGATAAAACCCTTATCAAGAAGATCTTTCAAGTGCTCCTTAAGTTTTTTCAACTCTATTAGATGTATTCTATAAATGAAATAGAGATAGGAAGGGCATCTAGAAGAAGATCAAGCCCAAAATTTATTTCCCTATCGGTAGGAATATAAGTAAGATTACTAGGGAACATTTCAGGAAAGTCACTGACCATGGGAACAAATTACAGAAAGGGACCCTTAGAACTAAGATCTTTAACCCGAATTTGAGGGTATATACTCCGCTTGGAAATCAATTTTTTTCTTTAAGATAAGAAATGTACCTTTACTTAGGTACTAGGAAACTACCTTCCCACTCAATCACAGGTTTATTTTGGAATTAAAAATTGACTTTTAGGGTACGACATTCAAGAGACGCATATCACGAGTGAAGCCAAACCATCCATAAGATCATATCAAAATCTAACATATCTAATTCAATTAGATCCACCAAGGTCTCCCTCTAAGAGATAGATTTAACACAAGCCCTATAGACTCTTTTAGCCATAACAGAGTCGCCCACTAGGGTAGACATAAAAAAGAGGTCTAAAATACGCTCATGATCAAAAACAAAAATGAATAGGCATATATGAAGTCACACAAGAAAGAATAGACCCCAGATCAAGAAGATAATACACATCATGAGAAAATAGTTTTAACATACGTGTTAAAACATTAGGATATGCCTCACACTCTTTGCAGGTGGTAAGAGAATACGGATGATTCCGACTAGTGTAAGTACTAGAAGTAGAACCCTTTGTTGCAGGAGCTAAAAAAGTATAAATTAGAACCTTATTAGTCCTAAAAGAAATCTTACCCACTGGATAATTTCTCTAGATATTTCCAGGTTTACGATAATTAAAACACTGATTCCTCTGCTTACCATAGAAACATAGATGCAACTAACCAAAAAATCAATAAGGAGGATAGGTTGGTTTTTATTGTGCTCTACTAGCTAGAGACAAGGAACCTTGTGCCTTAAACCCATTGTCATCTAGGGATGATGATCATAGGCTGACTTTGAATAAGGGGAACTAGCTGTCGAGTAAGAGTTAGAACTTCTCTAATTCTTCTTAGACTATTTCTTACAATCTCTACCATTTTGCTACTGATCTTCACCCTGATCGGAATATCTAAACTTTTTAGTTTATCTCTTTCCTATGTCTACTTGATTCTTTTATTTCACTTTGACCTATTGTATATATGCCACAAGCCAAGAGATATCCATGTCTTTATCAGTGGTGTAGCCTTGCACTCTGGGATTGAGTCTCGAGATAACCCAGAAGCAAACATCCTTATCATAGCCCTTATAAAAGCCACTGACTCTGGTGCATAATGATATAGCTGATGAAATTTTAGGTCTTACACCTATCATACTCATCCTACCTTTTTTTAGATTCACAAACTCCTCATTCTTAGACTCTCTCAACTTCCGAGGAAATAAACAATTAAGTAAAGCTCTAGAAAAATCATCCCATAATACCAACTTATCATCATCACCTCAATACTGATCCAACTCCTCGTACCATTGATCTACCATATCTTTTAGGTAGTATGGAATAAATTTTACACCCTTTGAGCAGAAGCACTCATAACTTGGAAGATCTTCTCCATCTCATCTATGAACCCTTGAGGATCCTTCTTAACTAAAGAGCTAGTAAAAGTCAAAGGATGGAGCCTTATAAACTTCCTAACTCATGTAACCTTAAAAGAACTCATAGTAGTACAAACAATAACCGACTGACATGATGATATGTCACCAACTGGGTTAATAGATTAATAGAATAGTGGAACTGGACATTTGTAATATCTCTTTGAGGTGACTGCGTATGAGCATCACCAACTTGAGAATGATCAGTAAAGATCGGTGTTAATCCCCAAGGACAATCAGAAGTTAGAGCCCTAGACTGGATTTGTACCTCATAAGTAGGATGAGTTCCATCCACATTATCCTCAACTAGGACAAAGGATTTTCCATGAGCATCAGATCATTTGGGAGGCATAATATGCAATGCAAGAAAATGCAGATTAGAGGAGATTTCAACCTCTTAGACTCTACATCCTGAAATTTGAACAGAAGAAACGGACAATCGTAAATGTCACATAGCCTCTATCTTATAAGTGAGCCACACAAAATACTCGTAAAAAGACTCTACTTGTCATGGCTTTGTGGATACCCAATTGACCATGAACCTAGGATCAAATAACTTTGTTATGACCTGAATCAAGGCCAGTCCATGATGGGTATCTCATATCCATCGTGTATCATAGACCAACCTTTTTTCCTAGTAAAAGAACACAATACACTAATAGTGGATAAATTCCAATAATGTAACAAAAAATATATAGATAAGTTTAAAAACTCGAAGATACATTATCAACCAATACTAAGTCCACAGTAAACCACAAAGCCTTTAAACCAAACGAAAAATCAAACTAAGTTAGGACATGTCCCCAATGAGATCATATAGAAACCATATGAATAGTCTAAGAAATAAGAGAATAGCAAAACCATGAAACAAAATTCTTCTAGTGACTGGAAGCTCACACTTAAACCTAATTGCTAAAGCCCCAAAATCCAATTACAATATTAAAAAAGTAGTGGTGTGTTTATGTCTGGTATTTTATAGGGATACAGTGTCTTTAGATGGTTAGCGACTCAAGCTCTAGTATGTAACTTTGGGATAAGAAAGTAAAATAACATCATAATTCCAAAACAAATTCAAAACCATTTCACATACACGTATACAAGCACATGCATATATATTTATATACATATCTATACATATATTTAAGAAAATAAATTTCTGTCATCCCTCCAAAACAAATTCAAAACCATTTTATGTGCACGCATACAAGCATATGCATATATATATATATATATATATATAGATTTTAGGATAGGAGACATAATTTAGCATGAACTTTGTATTATTAGCATGGACCATGTAGCTTAACAACCCACGGGCTATATATGTCTAGCTTTCACCCCTGGTCGAGACCAACTGTGTTTTAGATGTACAAATAAGAGATATCATAGAAATTTAGGGAATCCTTGTAACCTACACTATGCATGATAAAGATATACACGTAGTGTGACACAAACACATGGTGATCTATATCAATCCCTCATGTCTGCAAACGTGAGTTTCTAGTATTAGTCTCTCATAACCTTCACCTTTACAGCTAGCTACACAACCCTTTTTAAACCTAAATACAATATTTAGCACATAACATATCCATTATTTCATGTAGTCAATCATAAGGCATCATTAAGTGGTATTGTCATGGCGCCTATAGGTTTCAAGAGAATATCATTAATCCATCACTTGGGGGAACATCATATCCCTGAATTCTATTATTAAATCAACTTGGGGGAGTCTTTACATCATAAGGTTTTCAAGAAAATCATTTACTTGGTGGAATACTTGTCCCCATAAGGTTTTCAAGATTATCCTTATCCATTATCCATTTATACAATGTATTTGTTTTAAGAAAAGTAGGCCAAGACAAAGGATTATTCATATTTTAAAATTAATTATGCAAGTGGGTTGAGGTTCTCATTAATTTCAATACAAAAATCCAATTATTTTGTGGAATCCTTGGACCCTAGTTCCATTGTTTACAAATTTGGGTAATCCTTGTACCCCTATTTCACTTATCATCCCATTCACAACCTAGGAGTTCATAAACCATCAATTTAATGTATAATAAATCCATAATAATTATGAGAATATAATTTAAAAAATGTACATCCAAAAACCCTCAGCCCATAATTCAAAATCCAGCATCAAAACCATGTAAGTAGTAAACCAATTCATGCCATAGTAAAAGTAAAAGATTAGGGAAAGATACACATGTCTTGATCACCAAAAAATTTAAAGAATAAATCATCCTTATAGTCCTAGATGACAAATTTCTTAAAACTGTAATGTTGTCTATGAATGGGAAATTTAAGAGGGTAAAGAGGGTGTTCATGGTTGATAAGGTTTGGAAATATTGGCCGCAAGGTGTTTTATGTACGTTGGGTCTAAGTGAGGAATTAGAGAATTGACCATAATTCCCTTACTTAAAATGTCAAACTTCACTGCCCAGTCATTATAGGTCACCCTGCGACTTATAATGACTGGCTATGAGTCATCCCTTGACTAGTAGTCTAGGAAGAGTCCTTAGGAACACACATATTGTTGACCCTATGAATTATACCCTATGGCTCGTAATGAGACCCCACCACTCGTATGGTCCAGCCGTAGTCAATATAGAATCCATTTGGGAATACACTAGTTACCTTACGATTGGTTTATTATGAATCATAAAGAGTCTATTCGACTCTTTAGGCCAAGTCATAAAGAAAATAGAAAGAATGGAACCCTTCACTGGTCACCCTACTATTAAGGTCCTACGACCCATAATGACACCTTATGACACATAAAGTGAATCATAGGTTGGACAGTGAGCTCAAAACCTCAAAAAATTTAAAGTTTGGGTGTTTTAACTTTGTCGTCATAGTTTTAAAAACAATGGCACATGTATCGCCTAGAAAAAACATAACAAAGAACAACAATACTTATATGATAATTAATTGTTAGCAAACAAGGTACATTCTTATAGACCTCAATTAAGGTTAACCAATGCGCTCAAGTAGTTCAATCAAGTAACTTCACAATAAAGAAGCCCATTTACTCATGAAGTGATATTTTGACAAAGGACAACTATAACTCACTCATACTATCAAAGACAATCATGAACATAAGTAAAATACCATAGGCTTTCATATATTCTAAAATTCACCACACTCAAACATGAAATGTAGGAGATTACTATAGTACGTCGCGAAAGCAATGGGTAAGGTAGGATAAATTAGGGTTATAGTGACTATACTTTCTCGAAGCATCATAACTCTTGAGAATTCTACCTACATAAAACTGTTATGTACATTTCATGTTACAACTTACATTAATATTCAAAGGGGAAAAAATACAACACAACAACTATCATTTAAGATCCATAATTACATATCAATGATAAACTAATTTTATAGATGAAAACTATCAAGGAAATTAGACCAAAAGTAAGAAGCTGTAAAGATTGAAACATTACAATAAAAAAAATTTTGACAGTAAAGTTGAAGAGAAGCAACCATGACAACTCCTTGTCTGCACTCAAATGTAAACCAGAACTCAAACTCACAAACTCAAAAAGTCTTTTTACTTGTTACTCTATCTCCTTCTCTATTACTTTATTTTTCTTCTAAGTGTTGCTACATTTTTTCTATAAGTATTCTATTAGTGTCTGCATATGTTCAATTGTGTGTTCTATTTTTTATACTAATAGGCATATGGGTGTATTACATAGTGTGTGCTTCTGGTATAGTTGAGCGAAGTTGTGAAGGAGTTGAGTTGTGGGATAGAGAAATAGGTTACGTGCATGGAGAAAATGGTACGTGAGAAAGTTAATAGTAGGGACAAGTTTAGAGAAATGAGGTATGAGTAGATTTAGGGAAATTTAACACAAGATACTATTTTTAAATTTTAGATACAAATAGCATATAAAGGTGAAAAGATTCACCAATTCATTTTAACTGATAAAAAGTATGAAAAAGCTAAATAGCTAGTCGTATGAATAATATTAAGAGTATATTTATATTAATATATTATTTTTTAAAAACTAAATTATAAAAAAAATATTAAAAATAATTTTAATTTGGCTTTAAAATAAAATAATAATAATAATAATAATAATAATAAAAACTTATCCTGAAATGTGACCCTATTTTTGTAGTTTACAAATGTATTAAAATAACCATATTAAGTATATGATAAAATAAAAATATGTGACTTTGACCTAAGAGAAGTATTTAATCACTAAAAGAGTGGAAACCTTAGGCATGGTAAAAAATCAGGTGTTTACAATAGACAACCTCACCACTAATCACATCAATCACCGAGATAACTTTAAAGTGTTTAGGTTGATTCATGGAATTGCATATATTCAAGGTGACTCTACCTTTATTGATCCAAAAGAACAACAGACCGCATTTTGCATCAATAAAATCTCTCTCGATATCCAATAATGCTCTACAAAGAATAATGAGGACTTCATATCTATCTCACAATTAAGAATAATGAAATTGATAGGAAATATGAACTAGTTAAAAAGAACAACAACATCACAGTAGACCCCGACTAATCATTTAATAGACCGATCCACTATAAAAAGCCTCATAGTAATAGCTTTGGTAGTTCCGTACTAAAAATTAGTAGACACAACCAATGAAATCAAATTTATTCTTTTCCAAAGATTACATAAGGCTTGACCAAATTGTTAAACACTAATGATAGAATGCATGCTAAACACCGAAGATTTTCCTTCGTCACTACCATGTTACTCATCATTATCGCACTATAATTAAGAGAAACTTAAATTATTTCAAACACTATGACTCTCTTTTTGGTTACCATGTCCTTCATGAAATTTTCTGTAATGGGGAATCTCAGCAAAGGCTTCAACTAATGGGATATTTACTGTCAAGTTGTGAAATTTGGAGAGAAATATTTTAAACTTAGTATTATCTTCCTTCCTCTTGAATCTTTGTAGGAATAGAGGTGGTATCTTAATTGATGGCCTTGAATAAAAAAGGTTTTCATCTAGTCTATAGACAATTTCATTAATTGCTTATTGTTTCTCTTCTCTCTTAACCATCTATTTTTCTTCTTTTGGATTTTTAATATTTTGATCTTTGGTAATAGGAGCTTCATCATTCAACATGTCAATCTTTTTTATTTTTTCAACTTGCTTTGTATTCCATCTCCCTCTCATTGGGGTCATTATTAATATACAAAATCTCCCCACCATGTGTATTTACACTCATAGTAACAATGTCCATACAATAAGCTTCCTTCTTGGGATTCATAGTGGCATCACAAGGAAGCCCTCCCTTTGGTCTAGGATTAAATTGTGTCTAACTTTAAGGGACATGGTCCCTCGTAGTGTATTGCAACCCCCCACTTTTCAAAAATTGGTATTAAATCAAAGACACTCTAAAAAGTTCATACCTAAAGTTATTTATTGATAATGACTACTCTAACTAATCTAGAAGAAGGGCAATCTACTTCTAAACCACCCCGATTTGATGGACAGTACTATGGATGGTGGAAAACTAGGATATATGAATTCATTATGACTGAGGAAATTGAGATATGGATATAATACTTGATTTTCTTCATGTGAAAGTTAGAGAGGTCAAAGAAGGAGACATAACAAAGATAGTCGTCAATACAGGAGATATTTTGATGATGAAGATTAAAAGAATGTTGAAAAGAAGTACAAGGCACAGAAATTACTTGTTTGTGGCATAGGACCTAATGAGTATAACATATTTTTTTCTTCTGAAAATGCTAAGGAATTCTGGGATTTCCTAAAGACAACTCATAAAGGAACAACTAATATGAAGGACTCAAAAGTTGACATGTTGACTAGTCATAATGAAACTTTTTCTATAAAGGAAGGAGTGAAAATTCAAGAAATGCGTACAAGATTCACTTCTACCATAAATTTTCTACACTTCTTAGGAGAAGTTATTCCTTTGTATAAGCAAGTGATAAAAATTCTAGGGGTTCTTCCTAAGTCTTAGGAAAGAAATATAGATGTTATTACTGGAGGTAACAAACATGAAGACTGTCACTATCGATGAACTCATTGGTAATATAAAGATTTTATAAGATCAAGAAGCGGTAAGGATAAGAGAAAAGAAAAAATGTAAAATCTCTATCATTAAAGGAATCAAAATCTGACTCAAGTAAAGAAGACACTGATGTTGGCTATTTTGAAAAAATGATTGTTATGGATAAAAAAAAAGGGGGCAGTTTTATGAAGAGGAAGTAGAAGCATGAACAGAGGCACTATTGAAGTTTGTCATGGATATGGATATTTTAAGCTTTTCATTATGGATTGTCCAATGAAAAAAATGTATTGCAAAGAATATATCATGACTGGGGATAGAACAAGGACCAGGTCCCTTTAAAATCAAGAAGAAAGTTTGCAACATATTATGCAGTGAAACATGCCTTAGCAGTTTGGATAGATTACTCCAGTGAATTTGATGAAGCTGAGAAGACTATAAATATGTCTATGCTAGCTATGGAAGATAGTAAGGTTATCTATTCCTTATTTGATCTTATAGGAAACACTAAACATGAATAATAACGTGAGGTAAATCTCTCTAACATTAAGTAAAATCTAGAATACTACTCTGCTAGAAAGATAAAGAAACTTGCAAATGTGTTGATTGACCGTGTATGAACCGACTACTGAGAAAATTACTCTAGAAGATAAATAAGAAAATAAAGGGATTTAGTTTATTTCTTTAAGTCCCCAGATAACTGAAATAGAAGAATTGTTTGCAAAATTAAAATCTGAAAATTTGAGTTTAATGAGTCAACTGCAGAAATTTAATGATTTTGATGATAAAGGGAAGAAAGAAGCTTTAAGGCATCAGATTAATCTTAAATAAAATTTGAGTGATTTTCACAAAAATCTTATGACTACTCTCCATAAGAATGAAGAATTCGAAAGGGACCTGGTCATTATAAAGGCTAAATATAACAAATCATGAAAATTGACCACATCCTCTCAAATCCTGTCTAATTTAATTGGTCAGAGTGTTAATAATGGTAAAAGTCTTGGATATAAGTATCAAAACCATTCACTTAGGTCTAAATTTAAAGTTTTTCATGGTATTAGAAAGAAGGTTCAAACCTCTATGCACTTATTATGTAAGATATTGACACTTGAAAAAATTATCAATAATGGCTTAGAGCTAGAATGAGTAGTACTAAATTCATCCAACAGTAGAACTATTATCCTATGGGTATGATTCCCTTGAATAATGTGAATAAGAACTCTATATCTATATGGGCCAAAAGAGATTTTACCACACCTTTGTTTTCTTATAGGGAACTCAAACTCAAGTAGTTTCCCAAACCTATCAAATTACTATATTTGTAGATAGTAGAAGGGTAATATAGTTACAACAGTTTCATGGATAGTGGATGTTTAAATAATATGCCAAGGAGGACTAACCTCTTTCTCTCTCTCAAGACAAGATAGAGGAGTCTCTTTTGGAAATTGTTAAAAGGGTTATATTTATGTCCTGATAAAGTTATAAAAGATGTGTATTATCTGAATGGCTTCAAGTACAGTCTTTTAAGTATTTCTTAAATCTGTGACAAAGGTAATGAGGTCAAATTCTCAGCTGATGGATGTACTATATCAAACTTGATGTCTGGAGAGTTATTCTTAAATCCAAAAAGATAAAAATATGTATGTGCCTATTTGGAGTTTGTGGTTGGTGGAGAATTAACTTGCTTAAGTATAAAAAATGATGATTCTGATTTATCAAACAAAAGTCTAGGACATGCAATGCTAAAGCTTAAATTCCTAGCTAATAATGTTTGTAATTCCTGTGTTAAGGGGTAATACCCCATAAGTTCCTAGATAAGTTTTTAACTATTTGGCATATGACTAAAGTACCCAAAGTGATTATGTCAATCCATAATTCAGTTTCATGATCATTCACCCTATGTGTAAAGTTTTTTCGATGTGAATCATGGTTATAGAAAGCACTTAACAAAAAGTCGAGTTGAGAACACTTTTATCGATTAAGATTTTAAGTTTGATCCTCCAAGGGTCAATGTTAAATGAGTGTATTTCCTTTAGAATAACAATTATTGTGTCCTACTATATATAAAATTAAAGATAGTCAAGTATTCTTTCCAACGTAACCGTTTCACCTTAATACGATATTGGAGTAGAAAGTTATGTTCATTTTACTTTAAAGTGTCTAACTGTTAGAGAGTGATGACTACGTTTACGAGTTTTAACTGGGTAGTGACTAAGTTGATGAGCTTTCACCTAGGTGATGAGCCATCAAACCTAGTTATCAACCTTAACCAGAAAAGAGAAAATTCCATTAAGAATTGATGATTAGTGTGATGGGACGTCACCTTGTTGATGGCTTGTAAATCTAGTCATCAGTTGAGGAAATACCTGTGTTTTTTGTTGGTTTATTTAGGGGTAATTTTGTCTTTTTGATAACTCCAATGATACACCCCATGACTTAAAATCATTTAGTAAGTGTTATTAGCCATTACTCATCAGTTTTAACTAACCCCTAAATGTCATGACTCGAGACTACCCCCAGTAGTAACATAGTTCTTGGAACCACAAGTGATCAAAAGATAAGCCATGATCTCACATATTTCTTAAGAAAATGATTTAAATTGTATAAAAACTTAATTTACTGTGCAGAAACGTGATCCTGAGAAAGTCTAAATTATAGTAATACTGATAATATTTACCACATGGTAAATCTGAAGAAAGGACTTGAATTATATATAATGACTCCAACTGACTATCTATAATACCTCTAATATACTGACTATAGATAACTGGGATATGCTTCCAACAACCACTAATCATTACAAAAGAATAACATCAATATAGTGCATGAACTACAACTGACTGGACTCCCAAAAATAAAAGAACTCATTACCTGCTGGATAAAAGCTGTGAACTGTCTAATTATGATATGTGGGCTACAATTTGTACCTATATTATGAGATAATGTTGCACATTGACGTATAAGTGGATCAATACTTCTGGAATTTACTAAGTAGGGGAGAATGCAATAAGTACAACTGATTACATGCATAATCTTAAAACATGCATGCTAAGATAAATTAGGCTCACCAAATGACTAAAATAAACTAAAAGAGGAAGTATTTTAAAACATGAGTAACAAACATAATATGATAAGCTGGTGAATCACTACACATAGTTTATTACAATATTTAGTTTTGTAGAATAAGTAGAACTAAAGCTGGGAAGTAGTAAAACATGAATATTGTATGTAAATCTCATGTACAGCTGAACATGTTGTAAATCTAAACTTAGGGTCATGGATAGATACTAAGTATTAAAATGATCTGAATAATTGAACACGAATATTTGAATAACTTTAATAACTGAAAATCTCATTACTTTTTCAAGAAAACCTGATCTGATATAGATTTACTGACCAAAAATCTAGGAGGTATCATGTAACCGACATAAGCCAAGTGAGCTATCAAGGAGTCCAATGTTTGACCCACATTGTGAAAGGTCATTCTAACCTCTCTACTTGACTAGAACCTGAACTGGAGTAATCACTAAACTAAGCACATATTGGGTAAGGGGAAATACTCTATGTCGAGGTCCCTAACCCTACGATGGCACTTAGTTTCTAAGGAAGTAGGATGAGTTGAACCCAAACTTTCTACAAGCTACTAAATCTTACTTCCAATTAAAAGACACCAAAATATTGACTGGTGCATGCACTACTAACTGATAAGCCCAGGTCATGCTATTTTTAAAACAACAATGCATACAAATTCTGAAGTAATTATAAATATGTAAAGTGATGTAGTACATCATAGTCCTAAAAAATTGAGTTTAACATTAAAATCATGGAATGACTAACTCATTACTTAAAAAGTTTAAAACATAAGTAAGCATGCAGGTACCAGGATTTCATAAACTTCTAGCACTAAATGATTACAGAATTCGATAACAATACATAAAACATTGACATAAAGTCATAAATCAAAGACCTAAAACATGAGACATTTTAATAATGGAGTGAAATACATGAACTTGCACATGAGGATGAGTTAAGATTGAGAGGATGTCATGCTTACATGATTAAAAACATGAATTTGAAAATTTGACATGGTATTGACCTATCATGGCATGGAAGTTTGGAATTTAAATCATATAGAATCGTAATTCTCATGGAAAAGCAAATAGCATGGCTTTAATGTAAAACTAATGCAGAAAAATAGATGAATTTCATGATTTATAGTGAAGTTGATCATAAATTAGAGTGTAATTCATAATTTTACCAAAGAGAGGATTTTGGGGCATAATGGGTGAAAGCGACCACTTGATGAATACCCAATATTACTTAATTAATCGAATTCTTGAAGAAGCTTGAAGTTGGAACTTGAATCCTTTAATTCTTAAGGAAGAAATCATGAATTTCTTGTTCTTGGGAAGGGATGCAAGACTTTCGAACTAGGAACTCTAATCTTTATTTTCTAGATATTCTTGAATTTGAATCTTTAGACTTGAAGGATGAATTTTTTATGAGAAACCCTAATCTTGATGTTCTTTATATTCTTGATGATGGGAGGAGTAGAAACATGTTTAGTGATTTAGTATGGGGGGAAATAATGCCTCTTTATGTTTTTAAGTTGGAGGTTGGGAGTTTGAAGAGGAGAGAATACAAATAAAAAACCTTAGAAATAGCCTGGAATTCGTTTCGACATGTTTGAGTATGACACGTATCTTCTAGGTATAGGTCATACCTTGAGTCGCCAATAGGATCCCAAATTCTGACACATAAATTTATGGGTATAATTCCTCCTGACGAATTGTATGATTTTCTTAGGAGTCGCATCCACTGGAAGCTTTGACAGTGCTTCAGTAATTTTGCCATAACTTTTCATCCCAATATAGGATTAAGGAAAATTGGTAGCATAAGAAAGGCAATTCAACTATATATCTACTGGTAGGTATTTTAGCTCAGAATTCATAGTAGAACATAAGTTATACTCATTTAAAGATCACTACATTTATATATATTAAAAAATTTAATCCCTAAGGAATATTTTGACTTGTTCATAAGCTAGGAGCTATTTGAGGACTTAATATATGCTCAAGTAACTTATAAAGCTGTCAAAACATATGGATTGGTTCTTTGATACTTCACTGGTCAGGATACGGGTTATATCATACGACTCGTAACAAGTCCGTACGACCTATTGACACTACTCGTAAGCTGAACAGAAACTTAGGAAACCTATACAGCTGACAATACACCTTATCTAAATATGAATCATACCTTACTTGAAGGCTTCAAGGATCAACTCGTAAGTTGAACAGAACTCAAATAATCCTATACTGACATGGGTATGACTTGCTACATATGACTCATATCTAATATGTATACGACTTAGGAAAAGAGTCGTATGTTGCACAATGATATTGAAATATGGGGTATTACAATATCCCCCTCCTTGGGGTCATTCATCCCTGAATGGTACTGACTATACTAAAATAATAAGGAAAGTCTCAGATGAGGTAAGGAATATTTATAAGTTGAATCATGACTTAATATTTGTATCTAAAACTGATGCATGATGCATGGACTGAGCTAAATTCGTAATTTGGATAAATGCAAATATTTTACCTCATGGAATAGCCATACTCATGAAAATTTTTGTAGTAAGACTAGATGGGAATTTTAAAATCTATAGGATCTTATCGTCTTGATTGCTAAACTGGATTGCAGACTATGTAGACTGGATCATACTGACTTGTTCATACTCAAATGGAGTATTTCTTCAACACTCTTTCTAATAAATTCTAATAATATTAGGGTGCAAAGAATTTTGGGCTTGATCTGAATAAGACATCTAAATAAGGAATCACAACATTGATACAACTCTATAACATGGAACATAGAAATATAAATCATAAGCTAGGATAGAATTACTAGTCCTTAGGCAATGCAACTTCTAACTTTCATGCTTAACGACCCTTCTCAAATACTCCTTCATCTATACTTTTCCCCTTAAATACCATACTTATTTGATTCAACTTATAATTCTCACATAGGCATTCATAACTCCATCTACTAAAGTTTGAACTAAACTAAATTCTCTCACCATAATCAAGCCTAACATGAAATCAGAAGTTACAACTCATCATACCCTAATACTAGTCTAATCAATGAATTTGATTCCCCATGTGTGTTTCAGATGTTTCATCTCAACAATAATTCTTCATACTATTTCAACATCTAAATTAAACCTCTTACTAGAAAATAACTAGAACAGAATATGCCAATCCACTTATATATCACCATTACATTCAAGAATATTATTATACTGTAATATCCGTTCCTTTTTTTAGCTTAAAATCTTCTCAAAGATGTTAGAACTTTCTTTGAAATGAGAGTCTATTTTTGCACACATGGTATTTTTAAAATTTGTCCTTCCCATCACGTGGAAAATTGAATAAGCTTTCCATCAATACTAATTTCATCAAAATCCAGTATCAGGGGAAGAAGTTATGGACTTTTTCATAAGCAGATCAAACTGCCCAGAACCGACAGTCAGGTCGATGGACCGTCGATAGCTCGCTGGACAGTTGGAGCCTGCCGTTGAACTAAGGCAGTGGATATGCTTTCTGCCCAGGTATGACGGTAGCAGTGGGTGGACCATCTTAGCTTTGACGGACCATCGAAAGCCACCGCCGCACTCAACTAGTGGGACTAGTTTCTGCCCAGGTCCGATGGTAGGGACCAATGGACCGTCACCCTAGGCTATCACACCCTAAGTTTATTTTTTCCAGGTCCTTTTAAGAGGGGTATTTTGGTTATTTTTCTCCCGCCTATATATACCCAATTATATCAGATTTCAGCTATTGTGTTCATTATAATTTCACAATGAATATTAGGGTTTCTACCTAAAATCAATCTCCAAGAACAAAATCCAATCTTCTTCAAGAATTGAGAGATTTCCAATTCTTCAACTTCAAGAACTTCAACAAATCATAACCCAGGTATGCATTGTGTTCATTCATGGACTCCTTTCGTCCATGAAGCCCAAAATCCCTTTTACAATTTGAAGTTATCGATTTTCTTTATGATTTAATAATTGGACTCCTCTTGTTTATGTTGATAAAATGAGACATTGAATTCTACTCCATGTTGGGTGATAATTTCTATGTGGGTTTAATTATCCTAGATATAGATTATGCAACCTTATGACTAAACTCTTGAATGATGAAATTAGATTGAAGCGTGATGTTTAATTGTTGTACAATGTTGTTTACATGTATCATGCCTACAATATGATTAATTAAATGCCTAGATGAAGAAAAATGCCTAACTAGTATGATATTATGAAATCCCCATGTATGTACAAGTTATTCCTAGCACATATTTGATGAAATGCTTCAATAAGTGTATTATGGTGATTATTATGTACTCAAGTAAGTCATGTTGTCAATTTCCTTCCATCGAGTCCTTGGGGTACTTGTACCCGAAACGTTAGTTGTGCGCCTAGAGCCGTGTGTTATTTTTATGATACTCTCATTCAATCTATGAATTCTTACACTTCAGACAGTCTTATAACTCAGGAAATCTCCTTGATATCATGTACTCAATCAGTTGTCAGATATTAGTAGTGTTCTGTCAGTCTCAAAATTTAGTAAGTCAGTTCATGTTTAGCTCAATAAATCATGTTCAGTGTCTATTAAGATGGGAGTAGAAATTAGCACCAAGCGAATCCAGGGATGGGAACTCACCTGCTAGCTTAGGGTATGATTCTTAGAAGTAATCCTTGTGTTCCATAACTACATAGCCAGCGTAGGTTGAGACATCTAACCTTTCAGTCTAGGATTGATGAGGTGGCTTAACCTATCAGTTTAGGGTTCCAACTATTCTCATTTTGAGTAACTGTCAGCATAGGGTCTTCACAGCTTGTCCTTACCAGTGGCGCGATATTGATGCCCTTCCAATTGGGGTTGCAGATTGGACCCCAACGCAGCCTTAATGGCGTATTAGGGGCATATTGATTAGATAACTATTCCCACAATTTCAGTAACAATCTTAGTAAAAGAACTCAGGTAGTTATTCAGATTTTAGGACTGGTAGATACAATCAACTCAGATACAGTACAGAACTCAGATAGTTCCATTAGATTCAGAACTATCAGCTATAGTCACTCATGTTATTAGTTATATTAGTTATCATGTATTCATGGTATTAGTGTTAGTTACTACGTCTCATGCATGTATTCTCATGTTCATGATAGTTAGTTAGCTATATTTATTATTGTTCATGCATATAAACCCCCATGGATTTAGCCTACCTCACATGCATACCAGTACATTCAATCGTACTGATGTATTTGCACTATGGTGTTTTAATACCATAGGTTTAGAGACACAAGCCCCAAAGCAGCAGTAGGTTTCAGTCTCAGCAGACAGAGTTAGAAGTGAGTCCTCATCCTTCAAGGACATGATTTTTTAGCTATTATCTCATTAATTACTTTATTAGTTGGTGTTAATTAGGGATATGTCCTATAAAAATCCTTATTCACTCAGACAGTTTCAGTTATCTTTAGAGGCTTTCTAGACTTTTACGTTTCAGACTTCAGTACTATCAATTTTGTTTTGGGTATTCTATTACTCCACACAGATGTTATATTATTCCGCTTATGTTTAGTTTTGAACCTTATAGCCTTTTAGTACATGTTTCCGCATTAGTATGTAATATTATGCAGTGTACATGTATAGATATTAGTCATGGGTTTGTTTCTAGTCCTTCGGGGTCATGAGCACCATGTAGTATTCGAGGCATCACGCTCGGGGCGTTACATATACCAACATTTAAACTTCTGGTCAATCAGCCCACCTTGGAATTTTACCAGAATCTCTAACGCCTCTTGTTAATAACAACTTTCATACACTATCCCAAAGAAGAAATACATAGAATTCTCAACCAACCATGACACATACAACAATCTTAACCTCAACCTTCCTCTAACCTTATATCCTTATATAAAACAAGCGTGCAATAATCTTTCCTCAATAAGAAAAATTTACTCTCTTCCACTAAACTATTGATCATAATTTTTTTCCTAACCACTATCTTAACATTAAGGAGAGGTCCCTAAAAGGTTAGAACATGAAGACCTAAAGCATGAAAGAATATTATGCATAACTTTGATAATTAATTAAGGCTCGGGGAAATGAGTCTCTAAAGCATGAATTCATTAAAAAGATAAAAACTGAGAGTATACATGATATAATCTGAATTTTGTAGACCATTAAGAGTGTAACATGAGTATCGAGAACTGAGCATATTTTAAAGCATGAGTACATGAGTCATGAGGTGCATGACTTAAGTTTACAGTTTATAAATTCATGGAATCTAATTCATATTGTTGAGTGAACTAGAACTCATCATACTAGGAACTGGAAGAGTACCTGATTTTAAGGAAAATTCATGAATATGATCTATAACCATGGAGTTGACATGAAAGGCATGAGTAGATATTGTGATGACTTAAGTACAACACTTTACACAGGGATATGAATGGCTCGGGCATCCTCCTCATTTACTAATGTTCTACAATACACTTACATTACTATTAGAATCTGAGAGCCTGACTTGTTTGCTTGTTCTATCATCTCCCCCTTAGCTTTAAACCTTCATTCTAAGTCTTTGAACCCCTTTAACAAACTCTAAATTAAACTACATTCTCTTTACTCTAGAGTCTGAGAAATAAAAATACTCTTACGTAATAAACTAACCCTGAAAGACTACACCTGAAAGTGTAAAACCGGTTGCTACTATTCCTTCTAAGATACAACTCTTTACTTTTTATAGCCCCACAAGTCATCTTATTTATACCATTCTAAACATTATACTTGCTCCACTAAACATATGACATATCTCTTTCCTTCATAGCATACTAATGTTGCGTCTCTAAACTTATATTTTTCCAACACCATAAGAATTATCATTACATCAACATACCCAATATCAACAACCTATAGCCTATATCTTAGCTGGTAAGAACATCACATACTATATTACTAGCCTCATTCACACTTATCAACTAAAGGGTACTATCTAATCCCACATATATTACAAACTTAGAAATACTATAATCCAATATAACCTTGGGTATACCTCTACATCACACCCACACCATCATTCTTAATTTTGAATGAACACACTTAAATCTTTTCATAAACTATCTTTCAAGCCTACTGGTTCACTTTCCATACAACTAGCCCCATGGATACATAATTTACTACTCGCAGATAAGCACTATCCTAGTTCATTGCAGTTAAACTTCTAGGTTCATGCTTCTAACTCTAGATCATATATTGTAATAGTATTCTAAGAAGGGATTTGAGGACGCATATGACTTTGTCTTGGTGTACGAGATTTGATAATAAAGAATAATATCTTTAAAACATTGGAACATGAAAGCACTTATGGGATACTTTTGAGCCTATATTCAATCCCATAATTATCTATGGGGACTGCTGAGAAATCTATCTCAAAGGATTTAAGCTTGGTTATTTTTATTGCATCAACAATAAGGCAAAGTTGGCACAAATGGAGTAACGTAATAATATTCATAAGTTTCTTAAAGAACACTTTTATTGTAAAATATGAGATATAAATGAAGGGAAATATTTCTTAAATGCCCTATAGCCTCTAGAAGAAAAGTACAAACATCTGCGTACTGTTCTGCAAGACTCTAATAGACACAGCTTCATAGAAACCCTAGGACACTTGAACCTTGTGATATGATACAAAATTTTTCATGACCTAAGACTACCCCTAGTCGTAACACAATGCTTGGAACCATAAGTAATCCTAAGACATACTGCTTGAGCAACTAATTTAAATTGTATTAAAACTAAATTTATTTAGTGAAAACATGATAATGAGAAAGTCAGAATTAAGGTAATATTGATATAATTTACAACATGATAAATCGTAAGAAAGGACTTGAATTACATATTATGACTCCGACTGACTATCTATAAAGTCTCTACTATACTAACTATAGATAGCTGGGACATGCCTCCAACAAACACTAATAAATACATAGGAATAATAATAATATAGTACATGAACTACAACTAACAATTGTCCCCAAAATAAGAAAACTCATCACCTGTTCACTGGAAGCTGCAAACTATCTGATTATGATATGTGGTCTACAATTGGTACCTACATTATGAAACAATGTAGCACATAGAAGTATATGTAGATTAGTACTTCTAGAATGTACTGACTAAGTAGGGGAGAATACAATAAGTAAAACTTATTATATGCATAATCTTAAAACATGCATGCTAAGAGAAAGTAGACTCACCAAAAGACTTAAATAAAATTAAAGTTGAAGTATCTTTCAACATGACTAACAAACATATTTTTATAAGCTGGTGAATCACTACACTTAGTTTCATAAATCTATATATTTGTAGAATATGTATAACTGAAGTTGGAAAGCAGTAAAACATGAATATTGTATGTAAATCTAATGTAAATTTGAGTATGATATAAAACTAAAATAAGGTTTATGTATAGATACTAAACCTGAAAACATGAACATGTAAGATGAATGCAAGAGCCAATAAGCATGTGCTAAAGTGATCTGAATAACTGAATATGTATACTTGAATAACTCAAATAACTAAATATATGATTACTTCATTGAGCAAACATGAACTGATATATATTGTGTACTCACTAAAAATGAGGTATCTATCATGTAACAAACATAAACCATGTGAGCTATCATGGAGTCTAACATTTGACCCACATTAAGAAGGGTTGTTCTATTATTGCTACTGGAATAGAACCTGAACTTGAGTGATAATTAATCTTAACCCGTATTAATGAAGGAGAAACACTCTTTGGTAAGGTCCCTAAACCTACGATGGCATGTAGTTTTTGGGGAAGTATGATGCGATAAACCCACACTTTCCACTCAGTGTAAAATCCTACTCCCAATAAAAAGACTCAAAAATACTAACTGGTGCAGGCACTAATAACTGATAAGCCTAGATCATGGTATTTTTAAAACAACAGTGCATATAGGTTCTTAAGTAATTATAAACATGTAAACTGATAGTGCTCATTATAGTCAAAACAAACTGAGTTTATCATTAAAATAATGGGATGACTAGCTCATTACTTCAAAAGTCTAAAACGTAAGTAAACATGTAGGTATTGGGTGTTCATAACCTAATAGCACTGAATGATTAAATAATTCTATAACAAAACTTAAAATATTGATATAAAGTCGTAATTCAAAGACTCAAAACATGAGACAATTCAATAACAAAGTGAAATATATGAACATGAACATGGGGATGAGTTATGATTTATAGGATATCATGCTTCAATTATTAATTAAATGAATTTGACAATTATAAATGCTATTGACCTAACATAACATGGTAGTTTGGAATTTAAATTATATAGAACCATAATTTACAAGAAAAAGCTAATAGCATAGATTGAATATAAGACTAAAAGAGAAACATGGATGAATTGCTTGATTAATGGTGAACTTGATCTTAAATTAGAGTGTAATTCATAATTTCACCAAAAAGAGGGTTTTTAAGATCAATGGGTTAGAGGGACTCATTGATGAACACCCCACACAGCGTAATTAAACTAATTCTTGAAGAAGCTTTCATTTGGAACTTAAATCATTTAATTCTTGAGGAAGAAAGCTTGAATTTCTTATTATTGGGAAGGGAGGCTTGAATTTTAGATGACGAACCCTAAACTTGATGTTCTTGATATTTTTGAATCTAAATTTTATGACTTGAATGATGAATTTTTGATGAGGAACCCTAGTCTTGATGTTTTTAATATTCTTGATGATTGGAGGAGGAAACATGTGTTAAGTGATTGAGTATTGGGGAAAATGATACCTCCTTATGTTTTCAAGTTATGCGTTGGGATATTAAATAGGATAAAGAGAGAAAAACCCATTAGAAATCTCCTGGAAGTAGTCCCGATATGTTTGGGTATAACTCGTATCTTTTGGGTGTGGGTCATACCTTGAGTCATCACTAGGAGCCCAAATTTTGACCTCTATTATTGTGGGTATGATTCATCCTAACTACCCATATGGTTTACTTATGAGTCATCACTAGGAGTCATATCCAGTGGTAGCTTTGACAATGCTTTAGTAATTTTGCCGTATTATTTCACCCTGATATTAGATTAATTAAATATTTGTATATTTGGTAAGGTAATTGAATTATCTATCTATTGGTGGGTCTTGAGCTCAGAAATTCATAGTAGAATATAAGTTATGCTCATTTTAAGATGACTATATTTACATACATCCCATGAATTTAATTGCAAAGAAATGATTTGACTTGTTCATAAGCTAGGAGCTATTTGAGTACTTAATATATTCTCAAGCAATTTTTAATTCTATAAAAACATGAGACTTGGTTCTTGGATCCTTTACTGCTCAGGATACGGATCATATCTTATTACTTGAAATAAGGCAACACGACTTGTAGCCACTACTCGTAAGCTAGACCAAAACTTTCGGAACTTATACTGCTGATAATAGCACATTTCTTTATGTGGCTCATACCTTACTTGATGACTTCAATGGTCAACTCTTTATTTGAATTGAACTCAAATTATCCTACACTGACATGGGATGACTTGCTACATACGACTTGTATCAAACGTGTCTAGGACTTAAGAAAAGGAGTTCTACGTTGTACAGTGATCTTTAAACATGAGGTATTACATTAATCCTCTTCATTCTCAATAAAATGAATATTAGGGTTTTCTCATTAAGTCATATCTCAAGCCTAAAAGTTTAAGTCTTTTTTACAAGTCAAGCAATTCCAGGTATGTGGGGTTATAAAAAAGTTTATTCTTCTATCGTTTAGCCCAAAATGTACATTTTTTAATATTAAATTTCCTTATTTTGAATTAGGGTTCAAAACAAATAGTCATATTCTGGAATTATAATATTACCATAAGATTGAATGTTTTAAGTGCATCAAGAATTCCATATGTTTAGGTTTTAACTTATAAGATCCATATTTTGATTTTAATTTCACTATCTTGACTTGGATTGATGAAAGATTTCAATGTGATTATTGAGGATGATGCTTGTTATGAATTTGCATGAATTAAAGCATGAATTTATTGAGTTTACAAGAAGATTATGCTCTTAGACTACATTTATAAGTTTATACCATGATTTGAACCAATGATTGATCTTTTGATCATACGATAAGATATGAAATCCACAATTATTCATCTTTATTATGATTTAAAGAAAGAGAAAGATAACTGGTTTTCAGACTATAAACACTTAAGCTATTTTAAGGTGGATTTCTAAAAGTATGAGCTTATAATTATTCTATGATTAATATTTAGCACTGAGAAGGGAATGCGGATGAGTGTATACTAAATTCTTGGAAACTAAGAGCCACCATAGGTTAAGTTTTTTTCCAATATTGGTGAATTATAGTGATTACTTAAGATGAAGGTCCTATTCGGATGGAAAGGAAAGTACAACTCTCCTCAATGTTGATAAGACATTCGACTCTATGATAGCTCACGTGATTTATGACGGTTAGAAAAAACTCCCAAAAGAAAGAATAAAAATTAAATCTTTTACAAACCAAGTGTTATGGCTCACAAAGTTATTCTTATGTTTCATACTCATGTTTATAATCTTGCAGTCTTTTCTTTAATAAAGTTTAAGGTAAGTCATTTATACTTAGCTTGCATCACTAAAAGATTCTATGAATATTCAATTATTAGTTTACTTATGCATTCACCCCCACATACTCAGTATATTCTAGATGTAGTGACATACATATATGTCTACGTGGTATATTCTCTCATAATATAGGTAACAGTTGTAGCCCACATATCATAATCAGATAGTTTGCAGCTTTTAGTCAGTAGGTGATGAGTTCATTTGATTCGAGGACTCGAGTAAATAATAGTTCTAGTTGCCTTTTTATTTAGTCGTATTGATTAGGGATAGTTAGGGGTCATGACCTAGCTACCTAGAGTCAGTATTAATATAGGCTTCATAGACGGTTATTAGGAGTTGATATATTTACTTTCATTTTTGTTTTCTATAACCAAATTGTAAATATTCTAAATGGTTTTGTATTGAATATAATCAGTAAATACATATCTTCTTCTTATTACCATTAGTTTTATGTATTTATTTTAGTGCTTATGAGTTATCCCAGTATCATTAGTTAGATTGTGATTACTTATTGTTCTATACATTGTGTGATGTCCAAGGAGTGGTCTTAGTTCATTACAAACTTGGTCTCAGAGCAGAAGGTTCAAGTGTCCTAGGATGTCTATCAAATTGTGTGTAATATAGTCTTGCAGAAAGGTACAGAGACACCTATATTTTCCTTGAGAGGCTATAAAGTATTTAAGAAAAGATTCCCTTCTTTCATATCTCCAATCATGTTATAAAGATATTCTCTAAAAAACTTAAATAGATTCTACTCATGCTGCATTCATGTCAACTCTACCTTATTTTTTAGGGAATTGAAATAGTCAAGCTTAAATTCCTAGTAATATAGATATCTCAAATAGTCCCCATAAATAGTTATAGGATTATATGAGGGATTAAAAGTATCCCATCATTTCCCTTATGTTATAAACTTTGAAAGTGGTCATTCTTATTTTGGAAAATCATATACTTAGCCAAAGTCATATGTTCCCTCAGATCCCTCCTCAGAATCCTATGATAGCATATGACATAGATTTAGAAGCATGAACCTAGAAGTTTTTTAGTAGTAAGGTAGGGATAGTGTTTATCTGGGTTTAGTAAATTTTGTGTCCATAGGGCTAGTTGTATGAAAGGTGAATCAGTAAGCTTAAATAGTGCATGCAAGAATTTAAGTTTGTTGATTTAGTATTAAATATGATGGTGTGGGTGTAATTTAGAGGTGTGACAAAGATGATATGGGATTGTAGTATTTTCATATTTTTAAAGTGTATGTGCGTAAATAGTACCATTGAGTTGATAAGTCTGAATGAGGCTATTAATGTAGTATATGATACTCTTACTAGATAAGCTATGGGTTATAGGTTGTGATGTTGGGTATTTTGTACTAATGGTAACTTTCATGAATTAGGGAAAAGTATAAGTTTAGGGTTGCGATATTTGTAGGCTATGAAGGAAATGAGGTAGATTAAGTATTTATGGAGGCAAGTATGTTTTCGAGAAGGCAGTAAATATATGTGATGATTTCTGAAGCTATAGAAAGTTAATGATTATATATGTTACGGGAGTTTTCAAGAATGATGTTAGTACAGTTCATTAAAATTTATAGGGTTATCCATGTTACGTGCTAGAATCTAAGTGTAAATCTTAGAGGATTGAGCTATAGAAAGAAGAGTATAAATTCTAGATGGTGTAAACTAAGGGCATGGTGAGACTCTTGAAAATTTTAAGTGAGTCACTATTTAAGTTATTATAGGATGATTGTTGGGGATATTAAAAGTTTAGAGTTCTATCTTAGAATTAAGTATTAGCAGTGGGGTTTACACTTTAAGGTATAGTCTTTCAAGGTGAGTTATTAATTATGTGCATTATTTTATCTCAGACTCAAGAGAAAAGTTGTTGTAGTTTAGTTTAGAGTTTATTAAAGAGGTCCACATATTTAGAGCAATGGATTAAATCTAATGAGGAGATAATAGAACAATGAACCAAGTCACGCTCTCAGATTCTAGTAGTGATGCCAGTGTGTTGTAAAACATAGGTAGGGGAGGAAGATTCCCAACCAACTATCTAAGTGCAAATTGTTGGACTTCACTTATCACGACATCTACTCAAGACTTACAAGTTAGCTCTATGATCATAGCTCAGCTTCATGCACTTTCTATAGAATGATGTAGGCTTCCAGTCCATAGAATGAGGATTTCCCATTCACTCAGTAGTATAAATCATATACCATGAATTTATTAACCTCAAACTTAGGTCATGCAGCTAATAACTCATATACTCATGCTTTAAAGTGTGCTCAGTTCCCATAACTCATGGTGTACTATTAATAATCAATGAAACTCAGATTATATCATTTATGTCCTTAATAAAGATATTTCTAATGAATTCATGCTTTTTATACTTAATTCCTCATGTCTCAATTAAGTGTTAAAGTTTTTCATTCATGTTTCAGGTCCTCGTGTTCTAACCTTTTAGTGACCTCTCCTTATGTGAAGATAATGGTGATGAAAATGGATAAACAATGCTTTAGATGGTAGTGAGTAAATATTCCTTATTAGGGAAAGATTGTTGTATTTTTGTTTTATCTATTGTTATAAGTGTGAAAAAAGATTAAGGCGAAGTATTGGTACATGTCATGGTTAGTTTAGAATTCCATGTGTGTCTTCTTAACAATAGTGCAAGAAAGTTGTTATTGATAGAGGTATTAGCTAATATGATAAAATTCCCCGGTGGGTTGATTTCCTAGAAGTTCACATGCAGTTATAAAGTACAATGATAGGCTTAAATGCATGTTGGGATATAAATGGATGAATGCATTATGCGTTAATTAATTTATAGTAAGAGGTTAAAGTTAGTTGTTGAAGTGGTACATAGTATTATTATTGAGATGAGAGCTCTGAAAGTACATAGGAAATTGAATAAGTGGTTTAGACTAGTATTATGGTGTAATATGGGGGTACTTTGTGACTTTGATTTAGGCTTGAACATGATGAGGGTATGTAGCTCAACTCAAACTTTTTCTGGAATAGTGTATGTACCCATGTGAGAATGACAAGTTGAATTAATGAGCATAGTATTTAAGAGGATAAATACACAGGAGGGAGTATTTGAGAAGTATGGCTAAGCATGAAAGTTAGTAGTTGCATTACCTAAGGCATAGTAATTCTATCCTAGCTTGTGTTTTATAGGGATATAGTCCAAGATTATGGAGTTATAGCCATGTTGTGATTCCTTATGCATATATCTTATTCAAAACATGCCCAAAATTCTTTGACCTCTAATGTTATTATTTTTAAAAAGAGTGCTGAAGAAATACTCCAGTTGAGTATAAGCTTTCAGTATAGTTCAGTCCGTATAGCCAGCAATTTGGTCCGGTAATCAAACAGGTAAACTTTTGTAGTTTTCCATCTTTCAATCTAGTCTTACTATCCAAAGTTTCATGAATATGGCTTCTCCAAAAGGTAATTTGTTTTCAACTAAGTAAATTGCTAATTGAATTCAGCTCATGTATTATGTCCCCAATTCATATATATATATATATATGTAATGCCCCAAAATCTAATTCCTTGGATGCCACACGGTGATCCGAACTACAAGTAATCCTGAGCTAACCCTGGTTGCTTTTCTACTACATCAGAATCTCAACATAGGGGAAATATGAATATGAAAGAATAACAAATGCGGAAATCTTATCTGAAACATACTAATCATACAAGTCTCGATAGAATAATATTGAAAAGTCTAAATACTAAATCAAAATTCTAAAACTGAATCTAGTAGTCCAACAAGCCTCTACTAACTGAGTCTAGAGAGTCACTGGGACAGGCCCCAGCTTACTCAAATTATCTGAAATGAGTAATGAAACATCTACTAATAAACCAAAAATCTGGATAGCTAAGTCCCCAAACTATGCGGACTCACCAACTTTAGGGATGTGGATAAGATGCTAATCACTCACGTTGTTGAGATTGAGCACCTGAACCTATATTATGAAACAATGTAGAACATATACGTATATGTTAATCATTATTTTAATGATGTACTGAGTATATGGGGGTGAATGCAATAAGAAAACAATGTCATCACAATTTATAAAATCATGCATGCTAAATGTAAATGACTCCCAGAGACTTGAGAAATCTGAAAACTGATGATCATAATTCATGAACAATAAAAAATACAGTATAGATCTTGTGAGCCATTAAATTCAATTAAAAAATCTATTCTTTTCTGAAAACTACTACGTTATCTTGTCAACTGTAAGGAGAATAATTCACCTTAAGACTTTAACAATCTTAAAACCATAGTATCCAAAACACATGCTTTTATCTTAAGGATTTAAGCCAATAGACTATTTTAAGAGTAGGGAACATCTTTTTATGGGAGGTTCTTCTAACCGACATGCACTATGTGAGCATCCATGGAGTCCCACGTCTTGTTCCAGTAATGTAGGTCTATTCTACCCTTGCCATCGGAATATGACTTCATATCATATGTGATCACAATATTAGTCATCCATTTAGAAGTGAGGAAACTCTTAATCCTACTGCGGCACGTAGTTTTGGGGTATGAAACTGTAGTAACATACCCATCTCAGTGCTAAATACTACTCCCATTCATCTGCTCAAAATCTTAAAAAAATTCACTTCAAAATAGCACAAGGATCTACAAGAAAACCAATTATGCTCTTTCTTTTCTTTAAATCTCAAGTCATATGAACAATGTGGATTCTTTATCTTAGATTAAGACCAAAAGGCCAAATCATTATCAAAAATCTAAGAATAATCTTATCATAGGATGCTTATTGCACAAATAAACTTGAAATAGAAATCTTAATTAGGGCTTAATGACCTGTGAATCAAATCATGGTGAAACATAAAAATGCTCATGCTTGATAATGTAAATATTGATAAATCAACTTAAAATCTGAAAATTTCAGCAATATGAACATGACAATGGAATTTAACTTCTAAATCATTGAGAATCTCATAAGCTTGTAAATAAAAATAATGGGTATAAACCATAACTTGAATTTCTTGAAAAATCATATAAATTTTGAAAAATCTGAATTTAAAATAAGTTTTAGGCACAAGGATGAGAGGATTATCCTTGTTCATACCCCACATACCTTAATTGGTGATGTTTGATGAAAAACTTGAAGCATGGATTCCTATTGATGCTTTAGGGATGAATTCTTAGAGTTCTTGAATTGGGGATTCTTAATCTTGAATTTCCTTGGAGAATTAAAGGAGAGATTTGGATTCTTGGGGAGAAAGTTTGATGAACTAGGGTTTTGTTTGAGAGAGATTTGATGAAAAATGAATGTAAAGTGCTTTGGAGGGATTTAATTCATTGTTTAGGACAGACTAGGGGCTGGGAGACTTACCAAAATGGCCCTCTTAAAATCATAAATGGTACTAGAAAAATGACCAAAATCCCAACTTTTGGCCATGGTGCGACGCGCTACTATCAAACCAAGCCTCTAGAAAATGCCAACTGGGAATATGCATGGTGGTCCGATGCAGTGTTATCGTGTTGCCACTTTTGATGGGACCTGAAAACGTGGTGGGCCGCGCTAATTTTGCGGACCCTTACTGGAATTGGACAATTCGGGATTTTCCCCTCTCCCCGATGCACCAGTATCGTGAAGGGCCACTGGAAATTGACAAATGGGAAATTTGGTCTCTCTGCGACGCACCAAAATCACGCAGTCTCACTAAAAATTGACAATTGTGAATTTATGTTTCTCTGTAATGTGCTAAGGGCCCAAATCACGGTGTTTTACGACCGAAACTTAATATATCCTAAACTCATTCACCAATTTCCCACGCAATGGGAAGTCTAAATATGAAGAATTCCACATAAAATAAATAGTATTCATTTTAGAAGTTATCCCTTAACATCTAGGGACAAATTAAAGCTAGGAAAAGTCTTGGAGTATTACAACATATCTCCCTTGGAAATATTTGTGCTCAAATATTACTGGTTAGACTAAGAATACTGAGGAAAATTTGAAGCTACAAGATAGGATGCACAACCGAAGTAAATTACGAAACTGAATCTAATTCATTCAGAGCTTCTAAGTAGTCCTGTGAGTGCATGAACTTTCATGAGGGAAACTGTATAGATAAATATATGATTAGAAATGAACAAAATCAAGGAAGAGTATTACCTTCAGCAAAATCTGAGTTTGCGTAGAAAAGGTAAGGGTACTTGGCTCACATATCCGCTTCTGCTTCCTAAGTGGCACCGTCAACAAACTGGTTCCACCAAATAACTTTGACCGAGGAAACTTTTTTGTTCTTTAGTCTATGGATTTGATGATCTAAAATCCCAACTGGAATCTCATCGTATGTTAAGCTATACTAAATAATTGATCTTTCTAAAGGAACGACAATGGTGGAGTCACATATGCACTTCTTAAGCATAGATACATGAAATATAGGATGAACGGCTGACAAGTCTGTCGGCAAATCAATCTAATAGGCTAACTTACAAACATTACTTACAATTCTGAAAGGGACAACATACCGGGGACTAAGCTTCCCCTTCTTGCCAAATCTCTTCCCCACATTTATGGGTGAAACCTTCAGATACACTGGATCATCAACCTCAAACTCAAGGTCCCTTCTTCTCATATCTACATAGGATTTTTGATAACTCTGGGAATTTTCCAATCTTTTCCTGTAATGCCCCAATTTTCTAGAACAGAAACGCTATACGGTGCTCATGATTCTGAAGGGCCACAAGCTAACCCTTTGCTGATATCTATACCTGAGCACTATATAATATAACATAATAAATATGGAAAGCTAGAAAAAAACTTTCCATAAGGTTGAAAATGTCTAAAAAATTTAAAGCTACAAACTGAATACTGATATATCTGTCTGAAAAACCACTAACTGTCTGAGTGGAATTGATGGGACAAGTCTCCAACTAACTTCGTCTACTGAAAATAAACTGAATCTAATAAAATACTGAAATAAAGAGAATCCTTAGATGATGAGGACTCACTGCTATGTCTACTACTGCTGACTGAGTCTGGACTACTAAATGTGCTTTGAGGCTCGTGCTTCTGAATCTATGGCATAAAGTAAAAACAAACCATAGCACAAATGTGTCATTACGTGGGAATGTACTGAGTATACAAGATGAGGTAAAGCTAAATTCAAGGGCTTATGCATGAACATTACTTAACTGAATGACATGAGAATACTGAATGGGAATACATGTATGAATGCATAAACCAAAACTAGAATTGCAGTAACACTGAATACTAATCTCTGAATACTGACTTACTGATGATTGAGTCTATTAAGGCTGATATCTATAACTGAATCTAATATCGACTGACTGAACTGAGATCAAACATATCTAGAGGGTAATCTCTGGATCAGTTAGTACTCACACTGATTAACTTTATTTGAGACCAGGACTATTTAGTGGATGGTCTATGAACCTATGGAACTATCTAAGCTTCTTACTGAGCTGAGTGACCATATTTGACAGTCCTGATTTCTGAATTCTGCTCTGAAGACTGAGACTAAACTGTAACTGTAGGAGTTCTCACTTCACTGACATGCCCCGAATCTGAACTAGTAGGGTTTAACCTATAACCCCAGCTGGAAGGGTGCCAATAACATGCCATAGGTACAAATATCTACTATGGTCAATCCTCTCTAACAGATGACCCTGAACAGGAAATCAAGCCTAAGGTAGTATAATAGTCAAGTTAATCCTTAATCCAACGGGTGACTCTTGGTCCTATGCTAGCTACGCAGTTCTGGAGTACAAGAATTGCTACTAATGACTTCGCGTCTCTAAAGGGGAAGCTTTCATCCCTGCACTCGCTCGGTGCTAGTTCCTACTTCCAACTGAAAGACTCTTAACTGATTCTTAACTAAGCTTAAACTGAGCTAAATCTATTATTATTCATATTTCTTTACTGATCTGAATGAGTTCACTTGGTCCCATTTTCTGACGGAATACTACTAAATCTATTATTTGAGTTAATGATACCAAGTTCCAAATTGATTTCTTGAATGCTACTGAGATCTGAGCTGAGTACTCAACTAAAGCTGGAATGCTAACGATACTTAGATTACTGAGAGTTCTTAAGTTCTATAAATTTCTAAGTCTAAATTCTATAATAGACTGAGTTCTACTGATCATAGCATGACTGAGATTATCTTATAACTGACTTGGTTCTAAGCACACAGCTATATTTTTTGGGTACAAGTACCCCCAGGACTCGATAGAAGCAAAGTAACAAAACATTACTTCTTGAATTCATGACCAACATCAATATCATAGCAATAGATTCACCATACACTCAATAAGTCATATCTTCAAGCACTTGAAATACAAAAATGTATTTACATAGGGAATGCATGCCAATACTTCATAACTCATCCACAAGACCCTACAATAAACACATAACATCCATTCAAGTGTACATAATTGGGGACTTCAAGCGAACATATAACAATTCATTCAACAAGGAATGCACAAGGATAGAAATGCAGACAACATACTATAATTCATTTATTATGGTCTTTCAACAAACACTTGGTGTGCATTGCTTATACTAAATTTGGGGATTTCAAGTAAACATGCTATAATGACCCAATTTTCTTCACACAAGCATTTTATCAAACACATGGGAAGCATGCATTAGTCATATCACAATTTCTACACCAAATTCTCATGAACAATTAATTAACATACAACTTGAAGGGGATTTATCATGAACATCACATACTTAGTATATAATAGGGTTAAAGCTTTCAACGTTATAATCATAACATGATTTGAAAGTCAACAATCACATGAACTTCAATCTCAATTCACATAAATCATAGGAACTCATAAATCTAACATCTTGAATTTATAAAAAAGGGATTATTGAAATTCTTGGGCGGAAGGGTCCCAAGAATTAACATCACATACCTTGTAATATGATTCTCAAAAGATTTATGGAGGAACCTTGATGATTTGGGTCTTGAATTATGAACCCTAATGTTTTTCTTAAAGGATATTGAGATAAAACTATATATTTTAGGTGAAAATATCCTGAATCTCGTGTTAAATAAGCTTATATAAGAGTGGTAATTTGAATCCTTTGCCCTTTGGAAAAATGGATAAAACTGTTGAAATTCGGCCCACGGCTATAGCCTGGGCGGCGCCTTGCAAAGCTCGGGGGAGAACCTTGGGCGGTGCCTTGCTATAGAGGTGCTGAAAGGTGGGCGACGCGGGCTAAATGTCTGGTGCTACTGGTTCTGAAATCGAAACACCCCCTTATACTATTCAAAAAATTCCAAAACTCTATCGGAATGTACTATGACCTTGCCCTATCGCAACATAACTTGTAAATCAAAAATCTGGGTCGGAAAGGTCACAAAATAATTTGTTAAAGTATGAAGCCTTATGAAATGAAGAGATTCCAATACTTAGCCATATTTTCTAAATGTTAAGACTTTCTTTTCATGCTTTGGAAGATCTAATGACTTGTGAAATTTATGGGTCGTACATTATCTCCCACTTGAGTACATTTGTCCTTGAATGCGGTTGACTAAGATGAGATTTATGATAGACTAAACTTACTTAGGGAATAAGAACATCTGAAACATAACTATGTGATGGGAACTATTGATATACTGAATATTCTACTGAATACGCATAGCTGATGCATAGAATATCCAGCTGAAATTTTTGATAAGCTGAATTCTCGTAATGAACATGCATATCTGATGCATGGATAGTTGACTTAGTTGCTTTCATGAATGCATGACTGAATACACTGATAAGCTAAACTTTTTGACTAAGCATGCTTAATTAATGTATGAATGTCTGGTTGAACTAACTCTGAATGCCTGACTGTCTATACAATGATAATCGATGCAAAGCTTGCAATAAAAATATGAGCTTGAAACAAAATAGATTTAAGGAATTGATAACTTCGGGGAGTCATGGAGTATCTTCCCCTTAGGACACTATGTCCTGCTAAGCACACTTATCTCACTGCTATACTGGGGTGATGTACGAGGAAGCTATGAACTAGATTATAACTGAACGTCGAGAGTCTGAAACTAACACATATTATGAAGATAAAAGACTTATACGTGCCCTAATCTATGTCAGGGAAACTTTCGGATCATGGAGGTCTGCAGTGAATAGAGTTGAATCTAACGCTGACCACTAGTGGTACTAGTAGTGGCGCCCTGATGATACGAATCTCTACCTTTTTGAGCTAACACTCTACACTCCTGCATTCTGTGACCTAGCTTACCGCATCCAAAACATACCTGACTATTAGCTCTGCACGTACCTAGATGGTTCTTGCCACACTCTCCATAAAGCGAATAGGTGCGCTCACTTATAGCACTACTCTGGGCTATGGAGTCTGGCTCCCCATCATGAATAACATCTCTAAATTTTGGTGTAGGCACACTAGCAGAGGATGGACCTGGGAATGAAGTCTTTTAACTATGGTAAGAATGATTTCCACCCTATGACCCAACTTGAGAAAAGTTGTAACTACCTATTCTGAATCATTTATTGATCTCTCCCTTCCCTTACATTTATCTGCCTTTATCTGCTGGGCATGAATAATTAACCTAGAAAGATCTATGTCTCTATTGAGTATAGCAGTTCAATAATCCTTCAACAACAACCCGGACACACCAGTCACGAACTTACTCATACTCGCTCTAGGGTCAGCTATCAAGTTAGGAGCATACTTAGCTAACTGATTGAACTTAAGACAATATTTCTTCACTGTCATGGATCCTTGTCTCAGGTTCATAAACTCTTCTACCTGAGGTTCTCTCATCTCTAACAGAAAAAACTTATCTAAGCAGGCATCCTAAAATACTTCCAAGGTCTTGGGAGCTAATCCTCCCCTCTACTCTTCTTCCATATCACTACCCAATCATGGGCAATATCCTTCAGCCTATAGGATGCTAACTCTACATGCTCCTCTTCAAACACAAGCATGATTTGGGTAATCTTCTTCACCTCCTCAAGATAAGGTTGTGGGTCCTCAAAGAATTCTGGCGGGTTCATTCTTATGAAATTTTTAATCCTAGCTATGGCTGAATCCCCATTTTACTGAGGTGGGACTGCAATCTTTCGATTTCCTTGAATTTTAGTGCTCAAATCTTGGGCTAGCTCCTGAAAAATCTACCTGAAACTCTGCATGTGACACATTTTGATTCAAAGGATCTATGGGTGGAGGTGGCTGATTACCATTCCTACAGGTATTATCTCTGCGAGGAGGCATGTTCTGCAAATGGAAGAAGAACAAGGATTATACTGAGAATTCAACTTGAGCTCTTCCTCACTGGCATGCCATGAATACTGAAAAAAGGGAAACTATTCTTAAAATATCTTATTACCTCCTGTACATAAATGTGGAACGCAACACACCCATGCACAAGACTATACTAGATGTGGCTTTTCATACTTCCTTGGAAACTATTAAACCTTAGGCTTTGATACAAAGTTTGTAATGCCCCAATTTTTTTAACCAGAACACTACACGGTGCTCATGATTCATAAAGACCATAAGCTAACCCTTTGCTAATATCTAAAGCTAGAAAGACTTGCAATAAGGTTCAAAATATCTAAAATATTCAAAACTACAAATTGAATACTAGTACATCTGTCTGAAAATCTTTTAACTATCTGAGCTGTGGAGTTGATGAAACAAGTCCTCAACTAACTTCGTCTACTAAAAATAAATTGAATCTAATGAAATACTAAAATAAATGCATCCTCGGATGATGAGGACTTACTGCTATGTCTATTACTTCTGAATCTATGGCGTAAAGTGAAATAAAATACCATAGTGCAAATGCATCAGTGCGTGGGAATGTACTAAGTATGGAAGATGAGGTAAGGCTAAATGAAAGGGTTTACTCAAGTATATTACTTAACTGAATGACATGAGAATACTGAATGGGAATATATGCATAAATGCACAAACTTAAACTAGAATTGCAGTAACACTGAATACTGATCTCTGAATACTTATTTACAGATGATTATATTTGTAATGGCTGATATCTATAACTAAATCTTGAGCATGCTAATATTGACTAACTGAACTGAGATCAAACCTATCTAGCGGGTGATCTCTGGATCTGTTAGTACTGGTACTGATTTTCTTAATGTGACACCAGGCCTATCTAGTGGGTAGTCTATGAAGCTGTGGAACTATCTAATTTTCTTACTGAGCTGAGTGATCATTTCTAATAGTCCTGATTTCTAAATTATACTCTGAATACTAAGACTGAACAGTAACTGTGGGAGTTCTTACTTAATTGGCATACCCCAAATTTGAACTAGTGGGGTCCAACCTATAACCCCAGCTAGAAGGGTATCAATATCGTGCCACGGGTAGAAACCTCTGCTATGGTCAAGCCTCTCTAACGTATGACCTTGAATAGAAAGTCATGTCAAGCCTTAATCTAACGGGTGACACCTGGAACTGCACTATGTATGTAGTTTTGGAGTACAGGAATTGCTACTAAAGACTCTGCCTCTCTAAAGGGAAAGCCTCCATCCCTGTACTCGCTAGGTGCTAGTTTTTGGTACAAGTACCCAGGACTCGATAGAAGCAAACTGACAAAACATTACTTCTTGAATTCATGACCAACATCATATCAATAGATTTATCATACACTCAATAAGACATCTGTTCAAGCACTTGAAATACTAAAATGTATTTACATAGGTAATGCATGCCAATACTTCATAACTTATCCCACAAAGTATTACAATAAACACATAACATGCATTCAAGTGTACATAATTAGGGACTTCATGCAAACATATACCAATTCATTTAACAAGGAATGCACAAAGATAGGAATGCACATAACATACTATAATTCATTCACTATGGTTTTTCAACAAACACTTGGAGTGCATAGCTTATACAAAATTTGGGGGTTTCAAGTCAACATGATATAGTAACCCAATTTCCGTCACACAAGCATTTTATCACACACACGGGAAGCATGCTTTGGTTAAATCATAATTTCTACTCCTAATTCTCATGAACAATTAATCAGCATATAACTTGAAGGGGATTTGTTATAAACATCACATACTTACTACATAATAGGGTTAAAGCTTGCAACTTCATAATCATAACATGATTTGAAACTCAAAAATCTTATGAACTTAAATCTCAATTCACATAAATCAAGGGAACTCATAAATCTAAAATCTTGAATTTAGAAAAAAGGGATTCTTGAACTTCTTGGGCGGAAGGGACCCAAGAATGAACATCCACATACCTTGCAATATAATTATCGAAAGATATATAGAGGAGCCTTGTTGATTTGGATCTTGAATTATTAACCCTAATGGTTGTTCTTGAAGGATATTGAGATAAAACTATATATTTTGGTTGAAAATATCATGAATCTCGTGTTAAAGAATCTTATATAAGGGTGGAAATTTGACTCCTTTGCCCATTAGAAAAACGAACAAAACTACTAAAATTTGGCCCATGGCTATAGCCTGGGCGTTGCCTTGCCAAGCTCGGGGGAGAACCCTAGGCGGTGCCTCGCTATAGCAATGCTGTAACCAGGGCGGCGCCTTGGCTACAGCAGTGCTGAAACCTTGGCGCATGGGCTAAACACCTTGAGATACTGGTTCTGAAATTCAAACACCCCCTTACTCTATTCGGAAAATTCCAAAACTCACTCAAAATGTGCTATGACATTGCCCTATCGCAATACAACTTGAAAATAAAAAATCAGAGTTCAGAAAGGTCGTGAAATAATTTGTATCCTTTGGATGCTCTAATACCTAGGGAAATTTACGGAGTCTTACATTATCTCCCCCTTGGGAACATTTGTCCTCGAATGTGGTTGACTAAGATGAGATTTTTGATAAACTGAACTTACTTAGGGAATAAAAATATCTACAACATGACTATGTGATGGGAACTATTTATATATTGAATATTCTATTAAATGCGCATAGCGGATGTATAGAATGCCCAACTGAAATTACTGATAATCTGAATTCTCATAATGAACCTGCATATCTAATGCATGGATACTTGACTGAGCTGCTTTCATGAATGCATGAATGAATACACTGATAACCTAAACTTTCCTACTAAGCATGCTTAGCTAATGCATGAATGTCTAGCTGAACTAACTCTGAATACCTGACTGTCTATAAAATGATAATCGATGCAAAGCTTGCAATGAGAATATGGTCAAGCCTCACTATCGGATGACCCTGGACAGAAATTCAAGCCTAAGGTAGTATAATAGCAAAGTCAAGCCTTAATCTAACGGGTGACTCCTAGTTCTGCACTAGCTACGCAATTCTAGAGTATAGGAATTGCTACTAAAGACTTTGCCTTTTTAAAAGGGAAGCCTTCATACCTACACTTACTCGGTGCTAGTTTTTTCTCCCAATTGAAAAACTATGATCTGATTCTAAACTGAACTTAAACTGAGCTAATCTATTATTATTCATATTTCTTGATTGATCTGACCGAGTTTACTTGGTCCCGTTAATTTTTTATCTGACTGAATGATACTAAGTTCTGAATTGATTTCTTAAATGCTACAGAGATGTGAGTTGAGTACAGAACTGAAGTTGGAACACTAATGATACTTATATTACTGAGATTTCTAAAGTTCTATAACTGTCTGAGAGTTCTAAATTCTATAAATTCGGTTCTAGGCACACAATTAATTTTTTGGGAATAAGTAACCCCAGGACTCGATAGAAGCAAACTGACAAAACATTACTTCTTAAATTCATGACCAACATCAATATCTTAGCAATATATTTACCATACACTCAATAAGACATCTCTTCAAGCACTTGTAATAGTAAAATGTATTTACATAGGGAATGCATGCCAATACTTCATAATTCATACCACAATGTCTTACAATAAACACATAACAAACATTCAAGTATATGTAATTGGGGACTTCATGCTAACATATAACAATTCATTCAACAAGGAATGCACAAGGAAACAAATGCACACAATGTATTATAATTCATTCACTATGGTCTTTCAATAAACACTTGGTGTGCATGGGTTATACTAAATTTGGAGGTTTCAAGTCACATTCTATTATGACCCAATTTCCTTAACACAAGAATTTTATCAAACACATAGGAAGCATGGTTTTTTCATATCACAATTTCTACACCTAATTCTCATGAACAATTAATCAACATACAACTTGAAGGGGATTTATCTTCAATATCACATACTTACTTCATAATAGGGTAAAAACTTGCGACTTTATAATCATAACATGATTTGAAACTCAACAATCACATAACTTCAATCTCAATTCACATAAATCATGGGAACTCATAATTCTAAAATATTGAATTTAGAAAAAAGGGATTCTTAAACTTCTTGGGCGGAAAATACGTAAGAATAAACATCTGCATACCTTATAAAATGACTCTTGGAAGATTTACGGAGGAACCTTGATGATTTGGGTCTTGAATTATGTACCCTACTGGTTGTTCATGAAGGATATTGAGAGAAAAATATATATTTTGGGTGAAAGTATCATGAATCTAGTGTTAAAGGAGCTTATATTGCAGTGGAAATTTGACTCCTTTGCCCTTTGGAAAAACGGACAGAACTGCTAAAATTTGGCCCATGGCTATATCCTGGGCGGTGCCTTGCCTAGCTCGGGGGAGAACCATGGGCGGCGCCTTGCTATAGCGGTGCTATAACCAGGGCGGCACCTTAGCTACAACGGTGCTGAAAAATGGGCGGCGCAGGTTAAACGCCTTTAGCTACTGGTTCTGAAATCCAAAAACCCCCTTACACTATTCAAAAAATTCCAAAACTCACTCGAAATGTACTATGACCTTGTCCCATCGCAACGCAACTTAAAAATAAAAAATCAGAGGTCGGAAAGGTCACAAAATAATTTATCAAAGTTTGAAGGCTTATGAATTGAAGAGATTCCAATACTTAGCCAAATTTTCTAAGTGTTAAGCCTTTCTTTGCATGCTTTGAAAGCTCTAATAACTAGGGAAATTTATGGCGTCTTACATTATCTCCCTCTAGGGAACATTCATTCGGGAATATCATTGACCAAGCTGAGAGTTCAGATAGATTGAACTTACTTAAGGAATGAGAACATATGAAACATGACTATGTGACGGGAACTATTGATATACTAAATATTCTACTGAGTACACATAACTGATGAATAGAATATCCCGCTGAAATTATTGATAAGCTGAATTCTCATAATGAACATGCATATCTGATGTATGGATACTTGACAGATTTGATTTCATGAATGCATGACTGAATACACTAATAAGCTGAACTTTTCTACTAGGCATGCTTAGCTAATGCAGAAATGTCTGGCTGAACTAACTCTGAATACCTGACTTTCTATATAATTATAATTGTTACAAAGCTTGCAATGAGAATATGAGCTTGAAACTAAATGGATTTAAGGAATTGATAATTTTGGGGAGTCATGGAGTATCTCCCCCTTGGGACACTATATCCCGCTAAGCACACTTACCTCACTGCTATATTGTGGTGATGCACAACCAATCTATGAACTAGATTATAACTGAAACTCAAGAGTCTGAAACTAATACATATCATGAAGATAAAAGAATTATATGTACCCAAATCTATGTCAGGGAAACTTTGCAGATCATGGCGAGTCTGCAGTGAATTGAGTCAGTTTTGATGTTGCCCACTAGTGGTATTCCTATATTCCCATATTCTATATTCCCATATTCTGTGACCTGGATTACCACATTTAAAACATACCTAACTATTAGCTCTATACGCACCTAGATGATTCTTGCCACACTCTCGACAAAGTGGAGAAATGCGCTCACTTCTAGCACTACTCTGGGCTTTGAAGCCTGGCACCCCATTATGACTGGCATCTTTGAGGTTTGGTGCAGGCACACTAGCTAGGATGGAGATGGGACTAAAGTCTTCTGATAATAGTGATAACGATTTCCACCCTATAACCCGGTTGGAGAAAAGATGTAACTACCTATTTTGATTCTCTTATTAGATCTCTCCCTCTTATTAGAATTATCTGCCTCTATCTATTAGGCATGCACCATTAACCTAGCAATATCCATGTCTCTATTGAGCATAGCAGCAGATATTACGTTATTCAGTCATGTTCATGATCAAAACTTATGTCCTTTCAGTGCATGTTTCCACATTATTATGTTATCTTATGTAGTATACAGGTATAGATATCAGTCATGGGTTAGCTTGTGGTCCTTCAGAGTCACGAGCACCGTGTTAGTGTTTCGGTTCAG